>NW_026706155.1:0-107500 GCF_029867415.1 Vicia villosa | reverse complement strand
TTGCTTAGAGTCAAATCAAGAAAACCCACATAGCTTTCTCTTGTGCTAAAACAAGGACCCTCGATTAGTATCCTTTTGGGCTCAGAATGTAAGGACCCACAAGCTTCTTAAAAATTTCTTCAGCTTCTTTTTTAGCTTTTATTAGAATGGCCCTCATGCTTCTTAAAAGGATGTGACAGGTCTTAGTCACCTTTAGTCAATCCCTATGAGAAACTTCAAATCATACAATCACAATCATTCGAATACTTAGGATTCTCTCCTAATCCCTAAGACTGAGTCAGTTCCAAAAAAATAAGAGACATGGAAAGTCTCAAACAATCAATAATTTAAATTATGTATTATAATAATTATTAGTTTAGTTTGAAGAACAAGTGGTGAAAGAAACTTAAAGTTTCATTGTTAGTTAAGTTATGAAAAATATTGAAGATAAAATTTTTCAAACACTACATCTATATTTTAATATGTATTTGATATTTAAAAAAACAACGATACACATTTTTTTTAAATTTTTTTAAAATATCAAATATTTATCTATAATATAAGAAAATTATATGTTGTGCCAAATACCAAAATACCCCTATTGCTCTTCTATTGTACCACATGGATGGTTTCTCCATCTAACTTCTCTTTCTTTCATACATTTTTTTCTTTGTTTCTAATCTACAAATAAATATATTTAATAAATTAAATTTTTGTACCAATCAAATCAATCTTCACATTGTCAATGCATATATCAACTTTTACTATACATTGTCAACTCATTCACCTATGCATATATAATATATTATTAAAATATTTTATATCAATTTTCTCTTCATAAATTTCAAATTCAAATAATATTCCTTTACTCTTAATGAATTAATATATCTTCATATCTTTTATTCTTATTTTTAAATATTATTTTCTTTTTTATATTAATATGATTTTTCTTTAATTTATCTCATACTTTTTTCATTCAATTTTTTTTAGCTTCTATTATTCACATATTTTATAACAAAATTATATTTTTTATTAAAAAATCTTATTGATATAAGTGTTTTTACGGGTACCAGACTTTTTTTATACATTTTCAATTTTTTTTACGGATATCGAAAATTTTTCTATAGATTCAATTATTATTTCTTCACGGGTACCAGATATTTTTCAATATATCTTCCTCTACTCCTAATGAATTAATAAATCTTCCTATCTTTTATTCTTATTTTCTTTTTTATATTAATAAGATTTCTCTTTAATTTTTCTCATACTTTTTTCATTCATAATTTTTTTAGGTTCTATTTTTTATTACATTTTTTTAGCTTCTATTATTCACATATTTTATAACAAAATTATATTTTGTATTAAAAAATCTTATTGATCTAAGTGTTTTTACGGGTACCAGAAACTTTTTTATACATTCAAATTCTTTTACGGGTATCGGAAATTTTTTTATACATTCAATTACTATTTTTTCATGGGTATCAGACATTTTTCAATATATCTTCCTCTACTCCTAATGAATTAATATATCTTCCTGTCTTTTATTCTTATTTTTAAATATTATTTTCTTTTTTATATTAATAAGATTTCTCTTTAACTTTTCTCATATTTTTTTCATTCATAATTTTTTTAGCTTCTATTTTTTATTACATTTTTTAAGTTCTATTATTCACATATTTTATAACAAAATTACATTTTGTATTAAAACAATCTTATTGATCTAAATGTTTTTACGGGTACCAGACATTTTTCTATACATTTAATTATTTTTTTACGGGTACCAGACATTTTT
Source organism: Vicia villosa (assembly GCF_029867415.1). NCBI lineage: Eukaryota > Viridiplantae > Streptophyta > Magnoliopsida > Fabales > Fabaceae > Vicia > Vicia villosa. The sequence continues at coordinate 105,729 of NW_026706155.1, read as the reverse complement.
CTATATATTCAATTATTATTTTTTCACGGGTACCAGACATTTTTCTATACATTAAATTATTATTTTTTTACGGGTACCAAACATTTTTCTATATATACATATGAAACAAATGCGCGTCCCGTACCAGAACTCGTGCATAAAAATATTTTTTATCAATTATACATTAAGGTATTATTTTTTCACGAGTACTAAACATTTTTCTATTAAAAAATATACATCTAAAACAAATGCGCGTCCCGTACCAGAACCCGTGCGGGTTTGTTACTAGTTAAAATATAAACATAATCCCTCAAAATCTTTTCCTTTGGAGTAGTGGGTAATTGAGCATGCAATGCATGTGGTTTTTGTTGGAAGAAATAATTGAATTTGAGAAAGTGTAGTTGGTACGAAAAGAAGTGAGTGATTGAGATGAAAAGATGTGATTGGTGTAAGGCAATGGATGAATCGAGCACTATAATAGTTCTTTTAATACTCCCTTTGTCCCATAATGAGTGACCCATTTGGAATAAAATGATGTTCCAAAATGAATGACTCATTTCAATTTTCAATACACTTTTTCCAATTTTACCCTCTAATTAATAAAAGTTTCATCATTCCCAATACATAATAAGGGTAGTATAGTAAAAATATTATTCTCTCTCTTACTTTTAACTACTTTTCTTAATCTGTGTGAAATGGTGGGCTGGGTCACTCATTGTGGGACGGAGAGAGTAATTGTCTAGTGGTCGGGCAAAACCGTGGGCGGGTTTTGTGTCAGAAAGATTATGAACAATGGTTTATAAATTCAACATTTTTTTTATTTTTTATATTCCACACCATCTTCTTTTTCTTCCACCTAATAATTTAACACATATTCAATTTTTACTCGCTACATTGGTTTTGTTTAATAAAATTTAACACCCTACTCCACCACCATTCACAACACATTAAAAATCTAAATATTCACAAAAACCAATAAAAATTTGCAAAATATTTTATGTGGTCCCACTCCCTCCTCATTCAACATGTTGAATGTTTTCAATACCAATTAATTCACCTCACTTTCAACACTCAATTCAACACCTCATTGTAAACATTTAACTATTGAAAAAATTATTCAACACCTTTATTATACATAGCTAAGTGTTTTAAGAGAACTTATGTGGTTTGCATAGATCTAGAATTGTACAGCTTACTACTGTCTTTCAAAATAGAATTCTTATCTCTTTCAAAATAGAATTATTAGTTGAAAGAGGCTCGTACACTGTGATTTCTGTCCAAATTATGAGATGCTAGAATACACGAAAATTTTGTCCCCAAAAAGTAAACATGTGGGTTATCTCTTCTTATAGACTTGACATAATCAATTGCTAACAAAATTACTATTTCATCCTTTTTCTTTTCCCACTTAATATGACACATATTATCTATGAAGGTTAATTTTGAATTGCCTCATTATTACATTATATTAAATTATCAATAGAATATTAGTTAAATATATTATGGGTCTTGCTAAGCAATGGTTAAACATTTCAAAAAAAAATTTTATAAAAAATTTAATATTTTAATTTTTGAGGTATTAAATATGTAGATTATTTATTATTTTTAAAATTTTAATTATTGTCCCGAGGATATTGGTTAATATATATATATATATATATATATATATATATATATATATATATATATATATATATATATATATATGGGGACGACTCAAGTGAGAACACTTGGTTATTATGAGAAATGAGAACAACGAATCACGACCATTAAATTTTGATTTTGTTGATTTTAATGGACTGGATTGGTTTCTCTTTCTATGATCCTTAGTATTTATTTTAAATCAACATAGAAAGAGAAACCAATCCAATCCATTAAAATATCAACAAAATCAAAATTTAATGGTCGTGATTCATTCTTCTCATTTCTCATAATAACCAAGTGTTCTCACTTGAGTCGTCCCCTATATATATATATATAGAGGAAGGATCAAATTACACCCGAAGAGTTACATTACGAGTTACACTCGTTCAATAACCACATCTCGAATTAATATTTTTTAAATTCAACCGTTCGATTGAAACATAATATCATATAGATCATACCTATAAAGTTTGAGCTTAATCTATAATGATTTACTATATCATCAAGATATCCAAAGATTAACGTCAAAATGAACTTTCATATAACGTTAATTTTGATGTAATTCAATGACATAGTAAATCATTATAGATTAAGCTCAAACTTTATAGGTATGATCTATATGATATTATGTTTCAATCCAACGGTTAAATTTAAAAAATAATAATTCGAGATGTAGTTATTGAACGAGTGTAACTCATGGTGTAACTCTTCGGGTGTAATTTGATCCCTCCTCATATATATATATATATATATATATATATATATATATATATATATATATATATATATATATATATAAACATGTGTGGGATTAGGAAGAATGCTTATTCTGTGTATATTTTAAATATTTTATCTAAAAATTATTAAAACTAATAATAATAGTGGTACTTGCATTGCAAGTAGAAATGATTTGATTCATTCATTTAAACTTATCCATTTCATTGAGTATACTTTCCAATAACTCAAAAATCTCCTATGGCAACAATCGGTAATCTTTTATACATTCCAAACCAAATTCCTAGACCAACCTATGTTCGCATATTGGACACCACCCTCCGCGACGGCGAACAATCCCCCGGTGCCGCAATGTCTTGCAAGGAGAAACTCGACATTGCTCGATTACTAGCCAAGCTACGTGTTGATGTCATTGAGGCAGGATTCCCTTCTGCTTCAAATGACGACTTCACCGCCGTTAAAATGATAGCTGAAGATGTTGGCAATTATGTTGATAGTGATGATTATGTTCCTGTTATAGGTGCTCTGTGTAGGTGCAATGAAAAGGACGTTAACATTACATGGGAGGCTGTAAAACATGCAAAAAGACCAAGAATTTGTACTTTTCTAGCAACTAGTCCCATTCACATGGAATACAAACTTAGAAAGACCAAAAATCAGGTACTCAAGATCGCTCGTGATACGGTGAAGTTTGCACGGAGTTTAGGTTGTTGTGATGTCTCATTTACCGCCGAAGATGCTGCCAGGTTACACAACATAACTTGATTATTGTGATTGTTTTTGGGTAATTGGAAACCATAGAATTAGCATATTTTGGTATGTTTATTTTCTTATGAACTCTGTGTTTGTGAAACTGAAACTAGATCGGAGAAGGAATTCCTTTATCAAATTTTGGAAGAAGTTATTAAAGCTGGGGCACAAACATTAGTCATAGCTGACACTGTAGGCATAGCAATGCCATTTGAATATGGAAATCTCATAGCTGATATAAAAGATAATACTCCTGGAATTGAGAATGTTATCATTGCAACTCATTGTCATAATGATCTTGGACTTGCTACTGCCAACACCATTGAGGTAATTTACCATACAAATGTAACTCCTAAAGGTTGATATGTTGGGAATGTTTGGATTTCTTACTTCTTAGTGCACCTTTCAACTCTAAAGTTTGAGTCCTACTCTATAGGAGTGTTTAAATTTACCAGATGTAAATAAAATCCGGTCGTGTCCACACCTTCTAAGGCACTCAACAAAATACAAAACTTTAAAATCTTTGCACTCATTCTGATTTAATTCCCTAATCCAATTAAGCTCCCATCTTTTTTCTCCGTCCTCCCCCACTCTACACTCCGAAGCCTTCGAGTTTTTATCGCAAGATAACAGAAACAAATTGTTGAAGGTATTTTTTAGAATCCCTCTGTCACACCACCAATCAGTCAAAAAATTAGTCTTGTTTATGTATTGGTTTGTCGCTGCAGTGCCAGGTGCTGTTGTTCTTCTGCAGATGGTATCGTTCTGTATAGCGTTGCATGTATTTTTCTATATGCTGGTCAAGTCTTGAAGTTCACTTGTGGTGGATGTTATTCTGTTGTACAGGGAGCTTGCTAGTATTGGAATTTTAAGTTTTTTAAGTTGCTTTGGGGCTGCTTTGTTAGAAGGTGAGTTTTGTAAGTTTTGTGTAGCAGGTTTTTTTACTGCTGTGCAGTTTCTATTTAGCTAGCATTTTTTGTTCTAGTTTCTTTTTCAATTTAATGCACTGTGCATTTTAGCTTTTTCAAAAAAAAAAAAAAACCATAAATCATGAATCATAAAAAAAATCAAAAAACAAAGAAAGGTTGAATTGTTTTTAATGTCTTTGGATCTTCACGAAAACCACTCAATTTGAATCGGATTTATAAGTAATTTTTCAAAACCAATCTAAAAATAAAGAACCGCATTTATATATTCTAACATTTATTTATTTATTATTTGTTATAATTAATTTGTTTTAGTATTATTTATTTTTTATTATTTAAATATTATTGATAGTTTTTATTTTGTAGTAATTTTATTTGTTTAAATATAATTGGTATTTTTTATTTTTTTTAATTTTATTTGTTTAAATATAATTGGTAGTTTTTATTTTTTAATTTAAGTTATTAATATAGCATATGTGTTATATATATATATATATATATATATATATATATATATATATATATATATATATATATATATATATATATATATATATATATATATATATAATTTCAACCTATTATTTTATAGTATTTTTATAATATTAATATTAATAAAAAATTATAATTTATATTTTGAATATCCAAAATTTTATCAAAATTAAATTTGTGAAATTGAATCAAACTGGATTGAATTTTTCTATCTAATTATCCAAAACTAACTCAACAATAAATAATTTAATTTATAGATCAAATACATTTTTCAGTCAAAACCAACCTAATATGTCCAACAAATTAGGGGTGGAAGTGGATAAAAAAAACAAATTAAAGAAATAATCAAAACCAAATCAAATTGAAATAAAAAATGGATTGTTTTTTATTTGGTTCCAAAAGTGAACCCAACTATTGAAAATCAAAGTGGTTTGGTCGGTAATTGGTTTAAATTTTTAAGAACCGTCAAACTGATGAATTATATTCTAAATATTTTATTTCATTATATCATAAAGCCCAATTTTTATATTGGTCCAACTATTCTCCACTTTTGTTTATGTTTCTTTTCTTTTAGCTAAACACATAATTAAAACCAAACTCCAAACATTAAAAGTAGAAACAATAAGTCACAAACACTTTCTCTTGCTAAACTACTGCTCTCTTTGTTGCCACTATTGTTGATCGCTGAACCGTTGTTCTGATATGTTATGATCACCTTTTTCGTGTTCAAGTTCTCTGTGTTAGTTTTCATCTTCTTCTTCAACGAAATTCTTTATAGTCTTGTTACAAAATTTTATTGACATGTGTTTGATAGAGCTGTTCAAAAAAATCCAAGAACTAAACCAAACCACCAAACCAAATCGAACTGAAGTTAAAATAACTGAATCGTTTTGTTTGGATAGTGAACGAAACCATTATGCACAAACAGTTCGAGAACTAAACCGTAACTAAAACTAAATCTGAACCAAACCAAAACTGAAAATGAAAAATATTTAAAACAAGTTAAATTTTTATTAAAAAATGAAATATAGCTTAACGGTTCGGTTCTTTGATAAACGGTACGGTTTGAAAAAAATTGTCCTCTAACGCTTCTGTACAATTTCGAAACGATATACTAAACCAATAATTTTGGTTTAGTTCGGTTCTTAGTAAATTGAAATGGTTTGGTTCAGTTTCAGTAAATTTTTACTTTAGTTTGATTCGGTTCAGTTTAGTTTTTCTCACGAATCATACCATGTACAACCTTAGTATTTGAGGTGTGAAACATGTTAATTTATGTAGATTAAAATATTTTATTTTAATAATTGTGTTTTATTTGATATGCTTTCAAATTTCTTCCTAACTTTGTAATGTCAGTTGCCAACTTTTATATTTAGGATGCAAATAAAAATCATGTCACTAATTCATATGAATTAAAAACAACTTGTAATTTGTTTGAAAAAATAAAGCATTAAATATATTATATAAAAAAAATTATTTAAAAATAAAATAATATAAAATATACCAAAAACACAATAATGGAGAATACATATATAAATATAAATTATATAATGTTTAAATAAAAGCATTATAAACCGTTCAACCAAATCAAACCAAACCGAATCAAGCTATTTAATTTGGTTCGATTTCATTTTTAAAAGATATTAAAAATCAAACCAAACCAAACTGAAAAAGATATCATCAGTACGTTCAAACTTTTTTTAACCAAAAATTAATTCAAAACAATCCGATTAGACCCCTACCTCAAACACTTCTACTCCTTCTATTAGATGCTACTCCCTCCGTCTCACAATAAGTGTCCTCTTTCCTATTTTTATTTGTGTCAAATTATTTGTCCATTTAGAATACCAAAGTAATATTTATTACCACTAACTTACCCTTATTTATTGTATTTTAATTCATTTAAGTACTCCACTATCTATTATTAATAGGGTTATTTTAGTAAATAAAACTCATTTTATTATTGAAATCAACATAATTAATTATTTTCTTAAAAAGTGTGAAAATCTCAAAGACACCTATTGTGAGATTTTTTTTTTTGAAGAAGCTAAAAATTCATTACTAACAAAAGATCCTTCAAGTACAAGACGACCTTAGAAGACTACAACACGGTAAAACTCCAATCTAAAACTAACCCCGAAAAAATAACAGACAACACCGAACAACACAACACCTAAACATAGACTAGCATATATTATTCGAAATACATTGCAATGGATTAAGCATCCAAAGATGATAATCAACCGTAAAACCCATAAAATAAGATTTCAACCACCAGTACGATTGAAGCTTAACCTTTTCAACAATTGTCATCACCTACAAACGCGAAATCTGAAAGATCCGTTGATTACGTGCTTTCCAAATTTCTCACACAACTGCTATCCGAATGACATGCAAGACAATACGATACTCCTTATCCTCCCCCGCCAAAGCCACAGAATAGTCATGATGGTCCCTCCATTGGCCCTGAAAGACCGACACAAAACCAAGCCACCCTGCTAGGATCGGCCAAACAATACTTAAATGCGGACACCGGACAAAAAGATGATCCCTATCCTCAGTCTCTATACAACCATTAGAACAAGTTTGATTCTCCTCCGTTAAAATATTACGCCGCATCAAATTATCCTTTGTCGGTAATCTATTACAAATTAACCGCCAAATAAAAATATTTACCTTTAGGGGCACCACTTTCGACCACCAAACCTGAGAACCACGGAACAGCTGAACATCCCCTGTCATCGTTAACAAGTGATAAACACTGCTAACATTATAACAATGTGAAGAATGAAGCCGCCAGACCCACGAATCCTCCACCGCCTCTCGCAAAACCATTGTCCCCACCTCCCGTATGCAATCCCCCAACAACTCTTCCTCTCAAGAAAACAACCGTCTCCGCCAACTCCTTGCCTGCCCCCATCCCCCACCCTAAATTAAACATTTGAGCTACCGTTGCTTCCTTATATTCCGACAAGTCAAAAAGCCTCCTAAATCTATCCTCCAACACCCCTCCCTCTAACCAAGGATCCCTCCAGAACAAGGTATTCTCACCATTACTAACAACACGCTGAATATTCTCAGCCACCCACCCAGGAACATTCGAACCCAACCCTTGACGAGTTGTGTTTACACTCCGCCACCACACCGATCCCCCCGCTGCCCCTATATTCAACCGCCCCCCATTATCACCATATCGGAATGCTAACACACGATACCACAAAGATGTCTTCTCTACCAACATCCTCCAAATCCATTTCCCTAATAACGTCTCATTAAACTCCCTTAACTTTCTGACGCCTAACCCTCCATTCTTATTACTCGAACAAATAGTATCCCAATCAAATCACGCTATCTTCCTCCTCTCCTCCGATCCTATTGGGAGATGGAGGGAGTAATAATTAATTGTGCTGGATAATCAATTTGGTAAATAATTACCATATAATCATAACTCTCCATTCAATTTGTTCTTAGTAAACATAAAATACCAGAAACTATAATACATATTTTCTCTATTCATTTTCTTCTTTCAGGGTGCACGTGCAGGTGCTCGACAATTAGAAGTAACAATCAATGGGATTGGTGAAAGGGCCGGTAACGCTTCATTAGAAGAGGTGAGTTAAGACAATATGTTTTGGTTTTTTTTTTAATTATTTTTAGAATGTTACATATATTTTAAAATTATTTTTTAAAATAAAATATTAACTTACATAATTATTCTTAAAATTTCATTTTAAATTTTTTATCCTTTTACTATATGTATTTATTCATATTAATTTCATTTTAATTTTTTTGAAAAAAATTATGATTTCGATTGTGATTTAATTTTCAATAATCTATATTTATGTTATAAAATATTAAAATAATATTTTTAATTTATAAACCATAAATTTAATTTATTTAATATTTCAAAAATTCATTTTCTTAAAATATAATAATAATAATAATAATAATAATAATAATAATAATAATAATAATAATAATAATAATAATAATAATAATAATATCTTTACAGAAGTTGTATATATTTTAGTTTTATTTTTAGTAAATTAATTTAAAAAGACAATATTTTGATTAACATACTATAAAAAATTGTATCATGTGTTTAATACAATTTATTATAAGAGATGTTTTTGGATATTTGTTTGGCCATATTAATTTATATAAAAAGGTAACAATTCTTAAATATATTTATTTTTAAAACACCTTTTTACTCTTATTTAAAAAATTTTATTTTTTAATATTAGTGCTTCTATTTAATGTCTCACAATTTTATGTGAGTAAGAGCCTAATCAACACAGTCCAATATCAGATTTTTTGTTGCCACCCGTTGCATGATAATTCAATCCAAACATCCCTACTTTGAAAATAAGAATAAGAGTAAAATATTATTGGTGTTTATCTAGTAAGGATAAAATGAAGGAACAAAGTTGAAATATTTTATAAAAATTGAGAGCGACAGTATTAATTTTTAGAGTTATAATTAATTTTATAAAAAAAATTAATTAATTAAATAACTAACTAAATAGAATAGATTTGTTATTTATTGAATATCTTTAAATTGACATTCTACTACTATAGTTTTATTAATATCACTAATTAATAATCAAAAAGAAAAAAATACAAATATTAAAAGCCTAACCAAATAATAATAAAAAATGTCAACTAATAATATTATTTAAAATTAAACTTGAATATTTAATAGTCTTTTTTTCTTTCTTTATCTTAAATATGTGTACACATCAAAAATACTTAGGGCGATATAGGAGCTCGGAAGACTGAGATAAGTGGTTGTAGCAAGGAATCCGGCTTATAGTATTCATCCGAGTAAGTCTGAGAATCTTCCTTACTCGGTGCATTAACAAAGTCGGAGGGAGCATCAAATCACCACCTCGGTCGTCGGCTATCCCTAGTCGGATGCGACAGTTACGAATACGAATGGACACTTGAACCGTTACACAAAGCGTTATGCTTCTTAAAGAGGACGCCGAAAGTTACGATTGTTAACATTATTGGGGTCTCCAAGAGTTGCTTCATGAAGGCTTAAGTTCAATAGTACATAGGTATAAATAAGGGTTCCCACTAGATGGATAAGAAAAACATTCATTCTTGAGTTCACGCATACCATTCTCATGCAACTTGAATCCCTTAATTCATTCAATCACCCTCTTAGTTTTACTAATACTGTTGCAATCTCATTGGATTAGCTTATACGAGGTAATCCATACGTGTTTTAAAGGAACACATTGTTGTCCAAAGTTCAATTAAGTTCTCCATTTAAGTGTAACTAAAACAGCTAGAACACCTTAGCTAAATTATTATGAAATTGTATTGCAAAGAAACATGGAGGTCTAGGGCTTTAAAACCTCATCAAAATGAATGAGGCGTGTATTGCAAAGATGGTTTGGAAGATAGAAAGAGGTGCTACAGTTTTTTTGTGCGAGGTGTTAAGGATGAAGTATAGCAGGCTAACTAGACGCAAGAATAGTATGGAAAACAAAAATTCTGACGCTAGCTTATGGAAACAGATAGTTAAAACTTGGCCTATGCTTTTTTCAGGTGATAGATTGGTGATGGTAGAAGAATTGACTTTTGGGAAGATTGTTAGATGGAAAATGGCTTAAAGGTTATAAAGGCTTATTAATGTACTTCTGGAAATTCAGAGCACTCGCTTAATTAACCTTGTTTAAATTAATGGAGATTGGAAGTGGAGCTTCATCTAGAAGATGTGCCAGCAGAAGTAGTGGATCATATTCAAGCTTTAGAGCCGCCTGAGAAGGATTGCACAAGGGAAAATATGTGTATTTGGAGAGGAATCACAACTGGGAAATTCACCATTTCTAGTGCATATAGCAACATTACAGAAGAAAGAAATGAGCTGATAGAGAAAGAATGGAGAAGGATTTTGAAGATTAGAAGTCCATAAAGGATTCATGTCCCGGTGTGGATGATGCATCACAAAAACATTAAAACAAATAACTACTTAAGCAAGCTTAAGCTTAGTAATCCTTTTTGTGAAGATTGTACAAGTAAGGAGGAAACTAATCTCCATGTTATGTGAGATTGCAATACGGCAAATCAAACTTGGATTGGGTTGTTGCATCGAGACAAGAGAGCCCTTTTTTTAATGCTACTTTTGAATACTGGATGAATATTAAATGAGAAATAACTTGGGGAAGGAGAACACTCACTAGAAGGTAGTATAGGCAATAGGGTGCTATCTCCTTTGGCAATGGTGTAACATGAGAAATCACAACCAAGAGTTCGTGCTACGTGATCACTTGGCTCGGGAAGTTCTGACAAAAGCTAAGAGTTATAATCATGCCATGTTACTGCGAAATCCCGTGGTGCATCAACCTATACGCAAAGTAAGAATACGATGGAAACCCAATTAAGAAGGATGAATTACGTTAAATACAAATGGAGCCGTGCAAAAGAATGAGACAATTGGGTGTGAAGGTATTGTTCATAATGAGAAAGGTGGCTGGCTAGAAGAGTATGCCAATAATATAGGCATCTGTAATGTTTACAATGGTGAGATGTGGGGTGTTTTGGAAGGTGTCTGTATGGTCCAACAGTGTAGATATGATAAAGTAAAGATCAGAATAAGAACAATAGAAAATGGAAAGGAATAAGCATGTCGAATAAAGTGAAAGAGTGCTTGAAGAACATCTCTGAATGGCGCGTTAAATTCATCGCGAAGCTAACATGTGTGCAGACCATGTTAGGTACTTGGTTTGTGCCTAAGCCCAAAAAATGTGTCAAATAGAGGAATGAATTATATTTTTTTATGTGACTAGTTGGTTAGAGGGGAATGATAGTTATATAAAGGATAGGGATAGTAAGGGAGAGGACATTGAGAGTTATCCAATTAGGAACCGTAATGGTTTGGGAGGAGAGATAATTGTCTCTTCTTTGAGGAGCTTTGCTCTGAGATTGTAGGGGTCTATCTTCTGTAATAGTTAGTGTTTTCCATTAATAATATAATTTATTTTTCTCTTGAATTTGGGTTTCTATCATTGGTAACTCTCAATGTCCTCTCCCTTTTTATCTCTATCATTTATATAACTATCATTATCCTTTAACCAACTAGCCACATCAACAAATATAATTCATTTATCTCTTTGACACGTTTGTTAGGCTTAGGCCCAAACCAAGTACCTAACAGACCGTCTGGAAAAATTCGATGCAACCATGTCGAGTAACATAAGTTTGTTTGTAGAATGCCCAGATTTCATGAATGATGTTATTAGGAGTGACTGTAATGTTGATCAATTGCCTCCTGTAGGCTAGTTTGTTACTTATAATATAAGATCATCATAAATCTTACTAATGACATAAGTAAGCTATACTTTTATTTTTTTAGTTAAGTAGTCTAGTGACTAGAATTCACCTTTTAAAGGTGAAAAAGTGGAATGTCATGGATTTAAATATGCGTCCTTGTATCTGATATTTCTGTACAACTAACAACTAAGCTGACTTAAAAAGACATTCGACTATATTTACTATTCGATGATCTATTAGTGTATTATAGCTTTATGATTAATAAATTTATAAATTATAGACCACTCTTTATTTTTTGTTGTGGTATCCTCTATAAATTATAGTTTATAGATCACAAATAATAAATGTCTCACAAATAAAAGCTGATTAGCCCAACACCACATTAAAATAAATGAATATCAATATTTAATTACCTATCATTTTTAAGTTATTAATCAATTTACTACTTTATCACAATTTTCTTTGTTTTTCTTTGTACATTCAAGGTTGTTATGGCCCTAAAGTGCAGAGGTAATGATATCTTATATGGTCTACATACAGGAATTAATACAAGACAAATATTAAGCGCAAGCAAAAAGGTTACATATTTAAAATTCTTGCGTTTTTTTTATTTTTATTTTCTCTCAATGAATTTCATTTTTTCACTTCAAATTTCATAATAAATGTAATTAGGTGGAAGAGTACTCCGGAATGTTTTTACAGCCCCACAAGGCTCTTGTTGGTGCTAATGCTTTTCTTCATGAGAGTGGCATTCATCAGGTTTGTGATATCAATACTTATAATACTTGTGAAAAAGAACACAAAGTTACTTTTCATATTATGTTTTCAATTAACACCTAAAGACACATATGAAATTTTATGCTTTATAGGATGGGATGTTAAAACATAAAGGCACATATCAAATAATATCTCCTGAAGATATTGGTCTTGAAAGATCAACTGAAACTAGTATTGTACTAGGGAAACTTAGGTATGTCATTTGCTTTTATTTTAATTAAACATTATTTATGTTTATGTGAACTTTGTAAGAATTTAAAATAGTTTAATAGGTTTTAATCTCACAAAAATCAAGACAAAAAATGTGATTAATAAAATCCAACAAAATATATAGCTGAAAAATCAAACAAAATACACGAGCTTATAATATATTCTTTTTTCAAGTCTAAATGTAAAATCTATTATCTAACAGAATACTTGAGCTTTATATATATATATATATATATATATATATATATATATATATATATATATATATATATATATATACACACACACACACACGTGTGTGTGAGAGAGAGAGATAGAGATGAAGATTTTGCTCAAGTGTGTTATCGCGAGAGGGTATTTAAGCTAATTATATGAAAATAGTGAATTTTCTCTCCAAATCTAGGTTGGATATATTTATTGGTGCTTCGGGCCGTTTCTAGAGTAAAGGAAGGAGTTTGTTCCTATTCCAAGGATTCAGCCATAATTCAAGGATTTTGACTGGATTATGTGAGTGAGTCGTGTAGCAACCTGCCCTAAAAATTAAAGATTAGAGTCGCCACCTATTCTACCAAGGCGAATAGGAAACCTACGCAGTTAAGAGATCAGGGTAAGATACTATATTCAGGTCGAGGGAAGGTGTTAGGCACCCTCAACCCTTTCCTAAAGGCTAACATCTCAAAGATAAAGGTCTATGGCAAGGCTTATAAAGAAAGGTGACAGAGAGTAATAAGAGTTAAAGGCTAATTATTTGAACATGATTAGAGTTTGGAAGAGGGGGACTCGCCTTGTTGCCAAGTGCCTACGTACCTCGTTATGGAGGATCAGAGTCTACGTAGTTCGGGAAGGGTTGTACGCCCTTAGAGTTGTAATTTGATTTGAGATGGTTTTGGAGGTATTTTGAGTTACCTATCATAGTTTTGATAATCCGTAGTTTTGAAAAGGTGTCGGGAAGTATTTTAAGGTTTGGGCGTACAACCCTGTTTTTAATTTGTACTATTAACCGCAATGATCGGTAGGTTCGATCACCATAGTTAAAAGATTATTAATTAGATCATTACCAATTTTAATCAATTAATTTGATTATCACTAATAACGAATAATGGTATTTTTTTAGTAATTTTATGAATTAATTTGTATCATTACCCCTCGTAATCAATTGATTCGATTAAAAAGAACAACGAATTAGAATGAGAAAAAAAGAAAGGTTAATCATCGCAACTAATAAGATAGTTGAAACCGTTTAACCAAATAGAAATTAATTATATGATTTGAATTTAATCAATTTAAACAATTCGATTATTACCCACCGCGATCAATTAATTTAATCGAAGCGAATAAAATTCTAAGATTGTTTGGCTAAAAGCTAAGTTGGTTAGAAAACCCTAATCCTAATGCTTGGGCTAAGCGGCCAATGGGATTGGGCAAATCCTAATGCGTTATAAACTCTTCTAGGTTGTTGTGGTTTTTATGACTAAAGATTAAAATAAAATAAATCGAATAATCTAAATAGTCGGGAAAATAATTCTAAATCCTAATTATACTATTAATATAATTTTAAAAGTAAATTATGTATATAATAAAAATGATTAAAAACCAAATATAATTACATAAACAATATAACAAAAATAAATAAAATACCAAAAAAATAGAAAGATAGAACCTGGTGTGATTCTGTGTGATGGTTTATTGAGGGAGCATGGTATGCCTTCAATCCTCTTGCGTCAGATCTGGGCATTGGTGTGATCTGATGGTATGAAGTTGAAGGTGCACTGTGGGGTCGTGAAGGGCATGCCACGCTGGATCTTGAAGAAAACCTTTGTAAAAATTAAGTTGGCACAGCAGGGGTTCGAACCCCCTCTCTCCAATACAAAGCCTTGCTGCACTTGCCATCCGAACCAGAATGATTAGTCATAAATAAATCAACTTAAATAAAATAAATATGAAGATGTATGGATAAATGGAACAGCCAAACAAATCTGGCGCTGGGGCCCACTGCTGACTGAAGGGCGAATGAGGAGAGGAGAGAGATCTATTGAACGTTGACTGTCCAGTAACATTTGGAGAGAGAGAGACGGCTTGCGCAAACTGGCCAATGAATGCATGGTCAACAAGTCCAAAGCCTCGTCATCATCTTCTTCCTCCAGACTTACGAAAATACCTGCGGCTTCTTCCATGGATTTTCCTGCGGATTTATCCGTAGGTTCATCTCCCTCAATTTCGTGATCTTATACCTGTCATGAATGACGTTAAATGAACTTAAATCTTGCCCAGATCCACTGAAAAGGTCCCTCTGAATCCAATGGTGCCCTCGTTCTTTCCTGAAACACACTGTAGAGGCAAATACGACGTGATAGCAAACTCGTGCCCTAACAATGGCACCCTTGTATTCCCTCGCGTAAATTCTACAAAGAAAGCTCAGAATTGTCCTAAACGCTATTATGAACATGTTAGTGAACGTAAATTCGATTCATATTACTTGTATGATGAGTTTGAAAAAGATACTTTTTTACCAAAGAGAGTGTATGTTGGCACGAGCTGATCTGGTGTGCTCTGGTCTTCCTCAAGGATTGAAGATCACTCCTGGTGTCCCTGAGATGATGATGAAACCTTTGGAATTCACGAATGATCACTGCTACCACTAATATTTGTTTGCCCTAGCCACTTGAATTCTTGCATCTTTAAACCCTAGCTTTTTCCTCTAAATTTCGTCCTCCCCTTGTGGCTGCCACATGTTTACTATATATATGAGAGTTATTTAGGGCTACTAAATGGCTTGATTGGCAAGAGAGAAATTTGGAAGAGATTTGATTGATTTCTTCATAAAATATTTCCAAATATGGCCAATTCTATCTTCATGCTATTTTCTCACGTGTAGTGTGGATTCAATGATCAATTTGGGACCAATTTGGATCTAAACAATTAATCATATGATTTTCCAACTTTAAATGATGATTTTATTTATTTATTTTTGTATTTAAATGACTAAATCCAAAATTAAATTAAATTAAATCACAAAATAATTGGAAAATTTTTTATGGGCTTTCAATAAACTTTATATCACGTGGATAACTCAATTTTAGAGGCCCAATACTCAAAGGTGTGCAAATAGTCAATTAGGGTTTCAAACATTTCATGAATTTTACCCAACTTGTGCAGCTTGTATTTTGATCAATTTTTATCATTTTGAGGTGTTCTTGGACTTTTTGGAAAGCTTAAAGAGTCCTCTAAATGACCCTTTTAGTTTCATCTCAATTGGAGCTTCCATACTCAAGTTATGAGCTTTGACCCAAAAGGTGTTTTTGTTGACCTTTTTGGAGGACCTATAATCTTTTGCACCATATCTCCCAAATTAAGCATTTCTGGCCTTGGCATGTGAGAGACAAAATTGTGGAGAATCCAATTTCCTTCAGAATAGGCTTTGGTTGGGAAATTTTTGATACTCCATGTGAAAGTTATGACCAGTCAAAGTTGAGTTGACTTTTCCTATAAAAACCCTAATTTGAACCTTTTGAATTTGTTCATTTCTGAGTTTTTATTAGTGGATCATGATCAACCTTTGATCAAATGATGGATATAACCTCACGTACTTGATGTTGACCATAAATCTTGAAGTTTGACTGTATTTTGACTATAGTTGACTTTTAGATCAACATAGTCGATTATTAATCATCTGAGCCATTGAGTGAGCAATCATTGGAATAGAAGCTTGACTTTTGACATGGAGGGGCTTTTAGACATATGAGATACCTTGAGATCCATTTGAGACCTTAAAAATTCAAATTTATTTGATAAAATGCAGACCCTAGTTTTGAAGATCTTTGATTAGGAGAGAGTGACTTGAATAAGCCTTTGAACCTTGAGCCATTAAAGATGCATAGCAGAGGGTAAATTTTAGGGTATGACAAGTTGAACTAGTCTCCCTTCATCACAAGAGAAGTTGGTGACGACCTCATATAAAGGTTGACTTGTTCTACATAATTAATATAAAAAATACTGTACCTCGCAGTCATAAAGCACTAAGTCAGTCAGTTTGGATATGTTAATCAAGTGACTCCAAGCACAAGACGGGAGGGATGTTGAACTGTGATATTGAAACTTTGTGATTAATTTACAACTTTTTACTTAAAACAACATCTTGTGTTAGTAGAGTTAAAAAAAATGAGATAAAAGCAGCAAAAATGGAAGGATAAAATTTAAAGGAAAGTAATTAAAATAAAGTAGAGAGACAAAGAGAGAGTTTATAGAGATTGCACTAGGATTTATAGATGTTTATATGATCTCTTGGCACACTCCTTGATGGGCTACTTTATATACGTGCAAGTATACATGATCAACTTAGTAGCAAGTGATAAGAAAGAGTATCGATCCCATCGAGATTGTATTAAACATAATGATTTTCATACAAGAAGTTGTAAAGTAATTATGAGCAATAAGAAAAATAATAATGGTGTTGTCAAGTTCAATGTTCAAGTAAAACAGATCTTAGAATAACGCAAAATTGAGAGTGGAAATATATCAAGAGTGATTGAGTTGAACTATGATCCATTATTATTTTAGAAGTGAATATGTGTGATGATGAGCAGTGTCGTGACATGTGAGGTGAGAGTGGTCAAGTGGTGTATCTCTACAACATCAATATAAAGGGAAAGGGAACAAATCTTGAAGCCTCGCTTGTAACGCTAGTATGCGTCTATTTGTATTATAAAATCCTCAATGGTAGCAGCTCCTTATATCTAAGCAAGCTAGGCAAGTGAATATCTCTATCCTAATCATTCAACCATTTTTATTAAGGAAACCGCTTGTTGTAGGACCTCTATTCAAAAACAAGCTGTAATCTACTCCTAAGTTGGCTACACAAAGAAATAGACTTATAACAGGTTAACATATAATAAAACAAGTTACTTAACAACACACCATATCACTTAAAACAAATTAAAATTAATTTCACATTGCTCAACTATAAAAGGTTTAGCTTATAATGAGCAAAATAAGAACAACACAGAGAGATCTTAAGCTAAACATTCCTAAGCAAGAAGATAGAAATGATAAACCTAAGTGTGACACTTCAATCATTTGCAATTTGTTAATTAGCAAGTGACGTCTTCCATCACGCCTCTCCTCTACTGGAACGTTGGCTCCTCCTTAATTTCAGTTATGCAAAACTTTCTAAGTTTTAGAACCTCTTTCTTCATTGCATTGTAACTCTAATTATAAAGGATTTCCAGCTGCATAATGTCTCTCTTTTTTCTTGGGCATTTACAATGATTCATTAACTTAATCCCAAAGAATAAAGCATATTCCTTTGTGTTATTGATTTTCCCTTTTCTCTAAGTCCTTCTTTTTCCTTCAGCTTGTGCTCCTCGTTACAAACGACAATAGTCTTGTGTCAGCTAAACCGAGTTAACCTTAAAACCAGCAAAAACACATTAAAATACCAAAAGGGAGTACCTATTGTGATCAACCTATTGTGATCCAACCTAATTGATATAAAAACATCTTAAATGCAATAAAACAATAAATAAAAAGGCTATTACTACTAAATACTTCAAATGTAAAAGCATGTATTAACTCATAAAATGTGGGTTAACGCACCCCCAAACTTGAATCATTATGTGTCCTTAGGTGATGCGACAAGAAATGACATAGAGAACTTCTTTTTTACAACAACCCTTTTTCTTCAGAACCAACCTTTTCAAATTCAAAAATCTTCTCAAAGGAATTGTCTAAAAAATAGGCATAACTCAGTCCTGAGGCTCAATCTTAATTGTGTGTGTGCTCTTTGGATCACCAACACGCCCTGTCATAAAAGTTATCCAGCCTAAATTCAACTTTGATTATCTCATCCTATGTTCTAAGAGTTCGATTTTCCTGTTTCAGCAAGGGGTGTTTGACTATATGTTTTTGTTACTTTATACTTAGGAGTCACACATGCATTTATTAATAATTAGATTAATTGTAGTTGTTCTACCTTTTAACGTGACAGGATCTCACTTGTAATGAGTCCAATCTGTTACTAATGGTGAAGACAACTATTGTTCCTCCCGTTTCAGGCACAGGAAATTTTCCTCAAGACATGGGCACAAGAACTTATTATTTCTTGATGAAGTGAACTTTAGCTTTATTTCATTTACACGCATTGGTGTGTTTATTAATTAGGCATATGCAGTGTGTCCATTGTACTAAGTCTTAAAACATCAGTGCTAACCTCCCCTCATTAAACCTTTCAATTTGATCTCTTTTTTCATACTAAAAAATAACTCAAACTTGTTAAGAGGCTGCCTACTTTCCAGACTACTAGAGCTAGGACAGGGGTTAACAGTAACAAAAGATTAGTGCAATAGATCCTCCTCAAGACTTTGTTTCCAGAAACTGTTAAAGTCCCAACATAATTCCTTCTAAATCTTCTAAGGTTGTTTGTCCTAAGGGGATGTTAAATCAAGTTATTCATATATTTTATTCTTTTTATTCCATAAAAACAACTACCAAAACATAATTAAACTTAAAAGAAACATGCATGAATTTCATTAATCCAGGGTTCTAAGAAGCCAACAAAAACAAAAGCAAACAAGTTGGAAACAACCAACAGAACAACAAATAATAAACTAACAACTAAAAGCAAACTAGAAACAAGACAGTTAACCTGACGGGTTATGGCACGACAGAACAAGACAATAACTATGAATATAAAATTAAAATTAATCATGAAATGGTTTGTAGGTCAAGTGTGAAATACCTGTCAGGCTACAAGCTGCTGGTTTTCCTCATTCCATATTTTTTGGACTTTTTTCTATTCTTCAACACTTTCTCTACTTTCTTCATCCAACTTTATTCAACCTCAGGAGGCATGAAAGAGGTCACCTCATGGACACCAGCATCCTTTTATTTCAATTTCTTTTTGTTTAGTTTTGGGGAGGACACAAAGGCCTTTCCATAATTATTCCTCAAAACACAGTATACTGAAATCTTTAGAACTGACAAAAGTGGAATCTTTTGTGTAGGTGTCATGTCAGGGGTTATCTCCAGTGTTTCATACTTTTTCAACCAAATTTCATCGGGTGGCTTTGGGTGGAGGACTTCTTATGTCACCATCCTCCTCGAGTTCTTCTTTCTTCATGAACATAATCTTCTCAAACAGTTGACCTTCCATGGTTTTCCTTATCCTTTGAGAGAATGGTGGAGATGGTATTTCTCGAACAAAAATTCTTGATGCCCCATATTCTGGATCGTAAGATGTTGTCTCTACAGCTGCAGGTGACGTGACAAAATACTTCACCTTTTGCATATTTGGATTTGATAAATCAACAATTTGTGTGACAATATGGGTTGAATATTTTAGCTTCTGGAGTGTCCTCATCTGATATATCAAAGGGCTTTAGATCTTCATACTCCCATGAGCTTAGAGTAGTAAAAATTTGAACAATTTGAATCTCTAAATTTTTTATACTCTCACTTTGAGCTTGAAATTGTAACTTTGTTTCTTGCATGAAAGTTATTAAAATAGATTCTAGCTGGTAGGTTCCATTAATTACCACAATTGCATTATGAGCAGAACTAGGGTGATTTATCCATCCTCCACAAGCAAAATCAGCGCCATATGTCATGACAATCAGTGGTGCAGGAACTCTCACGACAGGCGGCATCATAAAGGAATTCAACATGTTGTGTATTTCAGCCAGTTGAACAGCCAGAATAGTGGTTTGAGTGACCTTCATTATGGAGAAATTAACATGTATATAGCACTCTTGCACACCTTTCGTGTCACTAAAAGACATAAAATGTCAAATACTCAAATTTAAATTTAACAAACTTCAATGAAAAATCAAAATCTTAATGAAACAATCCCTGGCAACTCTAATACAATTTAAGGGGTTAGTTTATGTACGTGCAAGTATACACGGTCAAATTAGTAGCAAGTGATAAGAAAGAGTATTGATCCCACAGAGATTGTATTAAGCATGATGATTTTCATACAAGAAGTTGTAAATTAAACATGAGCAAAGAGATAAATACTAATGTTGTTGTCAAGCTCAGTGTTCAAGTAAAACAGATCTTAGAATAATGCAAAGTTGAGAGTGGAAATATATTTAGAGTGATTGAGTTGAACTATGATCCATTATTATTTTAGAAGTGAATATGTGTGATGATGAGAAGTGTCGTGACATGTGAGGTGAGAGTGGTCAAGTGGTGTATCTCTACAACATCAAAACATGCATATAAAGAGCAAGGGAACAAATCTCGAAGCCTCACTTGTAACCCTAATATGGGTTTACTTGTATTCTAAAATCCTCAATGGTAGCAGCTCCTTTTATCTAAGCAAGCTAGGCAAGTGAATATATCTATCCTACCCATTCAACCATTTTTATTAAGGAAACCACATGTTGTATGACCTCTCTTCAACAACAAGATGTAATCTACTCCTACGTTGGCCAAAAAAAGAAATAGACTTGTAACAATTTAAAATATAATAAAACAAGTCACTTAACGACACACCATATCACTTAAAATAACTTAATATTAATTTCACGTTCCTCAACTATAAAAGTTTTAGCTCATAATGAGAAAAATAAGAACAACACAGAGAGATCTTAAGCTAAACATTGCTAAGCAAACAGATAGAAATGATAAATCAAAGTGTGATGCTTTAATCACTTGCAAGTTGTTAATCATCAAGTGACGTCTTCCGTCACGCCTCTCCTCGACTGGAACGCTGGCTCCTCCTTAATTACAATTCTGCTGAATTTTCCAAGTTCCAGAACCTCCTTCTTTATTGCATTGTAGCTCTATTTATAAAGGATTTCCAGCTGCATAATGTCTCTCTTTTATATTGGGCATTTACAATGATCCATTAACTTAAGCCTAGAGAATAAAGCATATTCCTTTGTGTTGTACTATGATAGTACAATGCACATAGGAGACATCATGACACCGTGGCATAATTGCAGCAGCAGTAGTAGTGTGTTAGCAACAACAATAGTGTGACAGCTTCTCATAATTTTGTCTTGTAGTGCTTCCTTCTTATGCTTTGAATATGAATGGTTTTCTCCCTCTTTTTCAGCACAACAAAATTTCTCCTTTTCTCTAAGTCTTTCCTTTTCCTTTAGCTTGTGCTCCTCGTTACAGAAGACAGAAGTCTTGTCTCAGCTCGACCGAATTAACCTTGAAACAAGCAAAAACACATTAAAACACCAAAAGTGAGCACCTATTGTGCTCCAACCTAACTCATCTAAAAACATTTAAAATTCAATAAAAAATAAATAAAAAGGCTATTACTACTAAATACTACAAATGTAAAAGCATGTATTAACTCTCAAAATGTGGGTTAACACTCCTCTCCTTAAGAAATTCTTCTTGAGAATTCTAATAAAAATAATATATTTGATCTTTTACCAGGTTATGTCTAAAAACCTTTGTACAATCAGGTGTGACATTTTAACAGGGTGATCCTTTAAACCATGAGTGTCACACTCTTGATAAAATAATTGAACACCAGTACAACAAAAACCTCATAAGTATATTTCACTCAAACAAGCATTAAGGAAACTTTTAGTGAAAGAGAATAAAATAGAGATAGGTAAGAATAAGAAATTGATGATAAGAATCCGATATCCGGTGTTACTTGAAATGATGGGAAACCCCCTATTTGTTAAAGAAAGTGTGGCTCAAAATGGAAACAATTCATGGGCTTTAAAATGTTCATAATCGATTATGCACATCATATAACCGATTATGCAATTCAAATATGGAAGGTTTTTAAATAGCGCCATAATTAATCAATTATAAGCCATAATAATCTATTATGAGTCATTAAAAAAGAAATTATCGACTAACCTAAATATGATAATTAATTATCTAGTGTAAACTACACTCATAAAGGATTCTTTAAGCTAGTAACCAACTAGATAATTGCGTAAAACATTTTCTGGTGATTTTAACAAAATAAGAGGGTACTCAAAAACATTTGGTAAATGTGTGAGATTTGTCTTAGTATCTTATGAGTTACTCTAACACATTTATAATACTCTGGTCACTTAGACAATATGCTAAGTGCACAATCGAACATGCAAGCTTTCACACTTCCACTCTTTCTCAACTTTGAAGCTTCAAGTTTCTTGGTACATTATGTTTGACTTCAGCACTTCCGTGGGACCCTAAATCTTCTCTCTAATGAGGTTTGATATAACTTCAGGATGGGCGTTATCATCAGAGATAGTGGGAAAAGCAACATGATTCCACCAAACATGAGAGCCATCATATAAACCACCATGACCAAAATATAAGATTTTTATTTGGTATTCGTGAAGGGACCACATTGATCAAGCAACATGATTCCACTAAACATCAAGGTCATCATCAAAACCACCATAATTAAAACATCATATGCAGTCTATTGAAGATGCAAACACATATTTCAGTGAAGGTATAACAATAATATGACTGATAAGGGCAAGAATCCTTGAATGAAGGTCTAACCATAATATACCTTATAAGGTGGCAAGGATCCTTCTGTAAAGGTTTACCAGTAATATGTCTGATAAGGATGCAATGTTACTTTTGTGAAGGTCCGACAATAATATGCTTGATGAGGAGAAAAGGATCATTTAGTGAAGGTCCAACAATAATATGTTTGATAAGGGAACAAGGATCCTTCAATTAAGGTCCAACAATAATATGCTTTATAATATGACAAAGATCCTTTAGTGAAGATTCAACAATAATATGTCTATAAGGCAGTAAAGATCCTTTAGTGAAGGTCCAACAATATTATGCTTGATAAGACAACAAGGGTCCTTCAATGAAGGTCCAACAACAATATTCAAATAAGATGGCAAGGTTTCCTTTGTAAGGGTCCAACAATGTTTCCTCCTAGAGAATGATGATGTTTCCAAATATTCAGGCTTGATTCTTGATGAATTAATTTGACATCTTTTGTTCTTTGTTGATGATGATAAAAGCTACATATAATTTTAATAATAACTCCTCACTAATGCCTTTGATGAGACATATGGTGCTACAATTTGAATGTGGTTCACATAGAAACTAGACTTCCAGTGGTAAAAACTTATTATACAGTTGGATTAAAAACTTTTCTATCAAAATCATTAGCTATAAAATCTATTGTGATGTGAAATACAATATTTATTTGCAAAGAGACGAGTGACGACCATGCATTAGCTGTTCTTCTTTATAAAATAAAAAAAATACTCATGAACAACACTTTTTCTAATCCTTTAATATGAGAAAGAAGCAACAATAACAATAATAAAACGGGTCATGCGGACAACCAACCCCTAAAATATCTTAAATGAGTAAGTTCTGATAATTGCTATCTCCAAATGGATAAACATAATAAAAAAAAGTTATGAGTGGAAACTATATTTTGATTTTTCAACACTTCATTCTCGCTGTGATTGTGGCCAAAATGGTGACCGCTATAACCACAACACAGCAACAAGTTCCATTAACTGTGGATTCCATTAAGCAGCACAGAGATGCGATTGTGGCAACTATAGCAACATACAGATAGAAAAATAAGAGAATCATACTCTACTTATACTCCTCAAACACAGGGCTTTATCAAAGGGTGTGAGGCTTTGGGTTGGATGAGTTAGAGCATGTACTTATACTCTACTTAAACTCGTCTTATGATCCTTTTCATGAGACTTTGGGTTGGATGAGTTAGAGCATGTACTCTTATAGTCCGATATTATTTTTTTTATTTTGCTTATAGTTAAAAAATAGTTTACTTAATTAGTAATTTCTCGCTTAATTTATGACTTATTTTCTCTATTTTATTAACTATTTTACCCTAATTATATCAGTGGACGCCAAGCTTTGAAAAAAAGACTTGAAGAGGTAATCATCATTTCATTGATAAGAAATAAAGATATATTACATATTTGTTACTTATGTTTCATGACTTATTATATGTTATTTCAGCAAGGTTATATACTAAAGGACGATGAACTTGAGATTCTGTTTGCAAAATTCAAATTATTTGCTGGGACAAAAAAGGTAAATAATTAATTATGTTTTTCTTATGAATATAATATAAATATAGTTATAAGAATAAATAATTTTGAAGGAATTTATAAATAATTTATAAAACCCAATTCATTTTAATGAGTTATTTTTAACATTGAAATATTCTTCAAAATAATTTATAAATATCTACTTAATAAAACTTTCAAAGTAACTTACTTATAAGAGTTTAATTAAACTTACCTACATAATTGATTAGTCAACAAACTTAATATAATGCTTGTTGTGTTTATATATGAGTGTAATAAAAATATATTGCATTCACTATGATTATTAGATGGCTTTCTTCTTACTATCTGACTTTATTATTTTATGTTCTTATATAGAGAGTAACAAATGCAGACCTCAAGGTCTTGATGTCAAATGAAGTATACCAAGATGAACTTGTCTACAAAGTTGTGTGATTTCTAGGTAAATTATAATATTATTTGATTAAAACTATATGTTTGGTGCAATGACTCAAGTAAAAATTCAAAACCAATTGTTCACTATATCTAAATGTAGGTGACTTGGTACTTTTGAATCCTAAATGCAAAAATGGAGCAAATACTACTTTGAAAAGAAATAATTCATATTAGTAAGTACTACATTAAAAAAAACTAAGGTATTGTACGAGTTTGATTAGAATGTATTTGAATAATTTTTTTAAGAGATGAATAATTAATTTTTGTTTGTTTAGTTTTATTCAATTTATTTATTTTTAAATAATTTTATATTGTTTGAATATGATTTTTTTTATGCGTTAAATAAGGGTTTTGACATATGTGTAATCGTAAAAGTTTATTTTATTATTTATTTGAGAATTGGAAAAATAAATATTGTCTTTTAAGAAAAATGTACATAATTTTTTACAGATTATATATTCTTTTGGTTTCTATATTCAAGGTTTTTGAATGTTGTTAAAATAAAAGAAGAAGAAATTGTTGCATACGATATCAAAAGAGAAAGTACATATGGTACCAAAAGTGATCTAGAACGCAAACAAACTAAATTATTTTAAAAATTGATTGAATTTTTTGTGGAAAAACAATAATGATTAAAATATTCCTTGTCATTGAAATTAAATTAACCAAAACAATAGAGATGAATGAGAGAAAAACGAGAGAAAGAGAAGAGAGAAAATAATCTTGTATTATCATATTCAAGTCATTTTTAACCATTTTTAACCAAATATTTACCAACTTCAAGTCCACTTTTCAACCAAATTTTCCAAGTCATTTTTAACCAAATTTTTTACCAACTTCAAGTCCACTTTTCATGATGATACAAGATGAATAAATCCAAACCATGAACATGAAAGTTCACTTCAAGTCCACTTTTCATGATGATACAAGAAGAGAGAAAAAATTTCTAAGTCATTTTTAACCAAATTTCTTACCAACTTCAAGTCCACTTTTCATGATGATACAAGATGAATAAATCCAAACCATGAACATGAAAGTTGAAGTACATCATCCAAGTTTTCCAAAAAGTCCTAGAACACTCTTTGATTTTACTTGAGCAAGAAGTTATGAATTTTTGAATAAAGCTTCATAAAATAAGTTTCAAGCATAACTAGTTTCGCATTTCACCAATTTTTCACAAGTTCTTCTTCAATTTAGCACATGTTTATGCATTATCATCAACCGAGATCAAGTAGAATATTTTCGAATCATTTCAAGGGAATACTAAATACATAGTTCACTTGCATGTGAAAAAGTAATCATTACAAAATGAGGATTTTTGTGAAAATGGTAAATCATCAACAAATATCTCCAACTGCCAATTTGATAACTCATAAAAGAATCCAACTTGCAATTGGGTGGATGAGAAGTGTAGCAACCTGCCTAAAAATTATAGCTCAGAGAGTCGCCACCTATTCTGAAGGGCGAATAGGAAACCCTACGCAGTTATGAGATTCAGGGTAAGATACTATATTCAGGTCGAGGGAAGGTGTTAGGCACCCTCAACCCTTTCCTAAACGCTAACATTGCAAAGATGAAGGTTTATGGCTAACATAAAGAAAGATGACAGACAGTTAATAGAGTTGAAAGGCTAATTATATGAACATGATTAGAGTTTGGAAGAGGGGGACTCGCCTTGTTGCCAAGTGCCTACGTATCTCCTTAGGGAGAATCAGAGTCAACGTAGTTCGGGGGCAGGATAATACGCCTTAGAGTTAGAGTTTTGAATGGTTTGAATTTGTTTTGAAATGCGAATGTTCGAAGGTATTTTGAATTACCTTATCGTAGTTGTGAACATCGCAATGTTTGCAGGGATAAAAATCCGTAGCAATGTGGTTTAGTGTATTTTGAGTGTTTTAAGGTTTTGGGCGTACAACCCTGATTTGGCACAATTAACCGCAATGATCAATAGGTTTGATCACCATAGTTAAGAGATTAGGGGTTTCGCACCATTACCAATTCAAACCGATTGATTCGATTATCACTAATAATGACTTAATGTGTTTTATTATGTTTTGTAAATTTTATTTTTGTATTGTTACCCCTCATAATCGATTAACACGATTACAAATAATAACAAATTAAATTTAGAACAAGGCAAGATTAATCATCACAATCAATAAGATGATTGCAACCATTTAATCGAATATAGTTTGGATTTTATCTTAATTAAATAGTATTTTAATTAAAATCATTGTTAACCATAGCGATCAATCGATTTAATCGGCACGAATAACAAATTGAAAATTTTTAATATAATCATTATGTATTTATTTTATTAAAGAAATAATTATAATACAAATAATATATATTAAAAATAAGTATTTTAATTAAAATAAAACAAAATAATTAAAATTTATTTAGTTTTATTAAGGTTATGATTAGGTGTGGTTGTTAGTAAGGTTCATAATATAGACATAGGATCAGGGACGCTAGATCTAAGCTGGGAGGAGATCTAAGGGCTTAGATCTGAAGACACATGATGTTCTGCTGGCATGGTAGTGCACAGGATCAAGATCAGAAATTTAGAAAAATAATAGTAAGGGCCAGGGATCGAACCCTGGACCCTTGGGTCATCCACGCGCGCACTCACCAACTCAACCAACACACAACTCTGTTTAAGGTACACACACCACACAATACATTCAGAACGCAACGACCCCACTGAAACGCGCGCCCAAATTTGAACTCACCAGTGTCGCTGTGACACGTCGTCATCTTCTCCAAACCTACCTGAATTCCTGAACACATTTGCTACGCTTTTGCTACAAAACCATTCGCAGCTAAAGAAACCTGGAAAATAGCGATTTGGACATCCCAACATATAAACATGGCGCGACCTATCATATCTCTCCGTCTCCTTTATACGAACCTAAATCAGCCTCTATTTTATTCTAATTTTACCCCTAATGGAAACCCCCAATTCAAAAACCCTAAAACTCGAAAACGGCCTCTAATGGAGAACCACGATTGAAGCACGCAAACTCAAATAGAATCAACCAGAAATGTTCATAACAATAAGATAAATCAAAATATACAATCAAAACATTATGAGAACGCATGTATTGCCCTACTCGATCCAAGTTTCAGAATGACTTACTTTGATAAACCAGAGACAATTCTGGGGTTGTTGATGCTATGCTAATATCCAGACACGTTCCAAATCACCTGAAGAAGCTTGTGAAACCTTTAATTCTTGTTGACATTCACGAATTCTTCGAAAACGATTTTGAGTTCTTTGGTGTTTTTTTTTGTTCTTGCAAGTGTGCCTCTCTCTGAATTTTCGTCCCCCTAATCCTTTGTTCTGTCTTGCATACTTATAGAGAACCAAATTAGGTCAAAGAACCAAGCCCAAAGCCTTTCAAATCCATTCTTGCAATCTTTGGAAATTTGTTTTGTTTCTTGAATCACAAGTTTCTCTTTTTGGCCAAGATTTGATTTTATTTTTCCTTAATCTAATTACCACGAAATTAATAATATATTTTGTGATTAACATTGATTGGAAATCAACAAAATATATTTTCTAACAAAATATTTAATTTTCTTACTTATTTAAATCATAAAAATCAATTTTTTTATGAAATAAATGTTTAAAAAATTAAATAATATATTTAAATTTCGTGGCACCTTATTTTGGGCATGTTAATAACCTGTGGACCAAGTTTGCATAAGAAAACCATAGGCCCATTTGCAAAATTCCTTAATTTGAACCCTCCTTTTTCACATTTGGTCCTTCAAAATCACCTAACTTTGATCAAGCATATCTCCTTCAATTTTTAAGCTATGAGGGAGTTCTAATACTTTTTAGAAACCTCAGGAGGTCCTCTACAAGCCACTTTGGAACATATTCCTCATTTGAAGCTTTTATCTTGATCATATCCTCTTTGACAAAATATTGCTTTTGGAGGATCCCAGAAAAGGACCTGTAATCTTTTGCACTGTATCTCTCAAATGAATCATTTCTAGCCCTGGCTTGTGAGAGACAAAGTTGTAGGTAATCCAATTTCCTTCAAAATAGGCTTTGAGTGGGGAATTTTTGATGTTCCATGTGAAAGTTATGCCCAGTCAAAGTTGGGTTGACTTTCTCCTAAGAAACCCTAATTTGAACCTTTTTGTATTTGTTCATCTCTGAGTTTCTATTAATGGAATCATGATCAATCTTTGATCAAATGATGGTTATGCTTTACATACTTGATGTTGACCAAAATTGGGAGGCTTTGACTATGCTCTAATTATGGTTGACTTTTAGGTCAAACCAGTTGACTGTGGATCTTGGGGATTGTTTGAGCAAAGCTTTGGCATTGAATCTTGAACCTTGAATCATTGTGAATGGAACATGAAGGGCAAATTTTGGGGTATGACAGCTGCCCCTGTTCAATCTTCTTGAACCTGAAGAGGTAGAAGATGATTGGACACTGAAATGCCCGGAAATTTGCTTGGGTAGGGAAGGAGTTCCGCAGGAGATGGGCTTATAGATGCCACCCATTCGCCTGGTAAGGTACTTGTCTAAAGCATATGCTTTTCAGCCCTGGATTATTTGATTGTATCTTGAGGAGAGAAGAAGTAACGTCTTACATAAGACTACCTGAAGAGGTTTCTGGGATGGATATGAAAATTTGTCTTCAAGAAGACCACCTGGCAAGGTTTTTTTTGGAAATGACACTATGCCAAAGAGCAGCTTTTACAGCGCTTTTTTGGGGCTTTAACAGCGCTTTAAAGCGCTGCCAAAGCCAGCGCTGGCATAGGCTACGAAAGCGCTTTTAAAAGCGCTCTGGTAGGCCCCCCTATAAGAGCGCTTTTCTGGAAAAAGCGCTCTTGTAGGCCCCCCTTTAAGAGCGCTTTTCAGGAAAAAGCGCTCTGGTAGGCCCCCCTTTAAGTGCGCTTTTTCCAGAAAAGCGCTGTGATAGGCCCCCCTGTGAGAGTAAAAAATAAAAAAAAACGCAACATACTAAAGCGCTTTTGTAAAAGCGCTCTTATAGGGTGGGCTTTAAGAGCGCTTTTTCCAGAAAAAGCGCTCTGATAGCCCCCCCTATAAGAGCGCTTTTACAAAAGCGCTTTAGTATGTTGCTTTTTTTTTTTTTTTGCTTTTTTATTAATCTTTGGCAGCGCTTTTAAAAAGAAGCGCTTTAGTATGTGGGCCTTTAAGAGCGCTTTTTAAAAAGCGCTTTAGTAGCTAAATGAGGTATTTTAATGTGCAGCCTGTAATTTAATCCTCCCAGTCGACCTGTAATATTTTCGACCTGTAATATGTTTTCAGCCTGTAATATTTTCGACCTGTAATTTATTTTCGACGATATTATTTCAGCCATCAGTAAGACAATATATATATATATACTAATATAATACCATTATAATATCCAAAATTATATATATACATCATTACAACATCAATAATATTATAGTACTTCAATTCGACACAAATCCTACATGAAAAAGCGCTTAATATAAAAATGACACAAATCCTCTTTTATTTCTTCCAACTTAAGTTTCGGGTATCCAGCGGTACGGAATTCGTCAAGGTACTACAAAACAAAAACAAAATATGAATGATACATTTAGTTAAATGTAATAAATTATATGAAATTATCTTAAGTTATAAATTCATACCGTGAGCGGAATCTCTAATTGATTTGCCTGAAGGATTTCTTTCATAAACCTCAATACAAAGTATCCGCAATCGTAACTGTTTCGCTGTTGCGGACACTACATAGAAAAACAAATAAGATTCTATAGTTGTGCATTGTTTTATCAAGTAGCATAAATATATTATAAGCAACATTGTGAAAAATAATGTACCTGCACTTGGATCCAAGTAATGTTGCTAGATTTAGTTCGGGATACCTGTGCGTCCCGTTGACTTCGGAACACTTGTATTGATCTAATTAACAAATATATAAAAGCATATGTTTAGATCAATCCCACAAATAAGTAAATATATATATAAATATACACGAATATATATTTAGAACGATCCCACTTACAAATCAACGATGTCCTTCATGGCCGGATAATTGGTCCATTCACCATTTACCGAATTCAGATAATACACGACTTCCCTTATAGGGTTGATAGCAAGCAGCAACCAGTGTGCTCTATAAATAAAAACAATAGGTTATATGAAAATTTTGCTATACACAAAAGAAACAGAGATTAGATGAATAAAGAATGAGAAACTAACCCTACTGGTCGGGTATTATACGCCCAAAGATGCAGACATTCTGTATTGCCGGTGGACATGAATCTATCGACTAATCGCTGTCTAACTGATTCCCGTTCCGAAGTAATTGTCATTCCGCTGCAGTGGGCGGAAGACACGAAACGGAATCTGTTAGACAACGGAGTCCCGCGCAACACTCTGTCATACAACAACCTTAAATAAAAACATAATAAACATTAGATTATTTTCATTGAAATGTGTAAATAAATTATATTGTGGGACTAATTAAATAATATATCGGATGAGGGAATATTACCGGATGTATGAGTGCATGTTATTGACGCCTAGTTAATCATGCTTAAAAATCTCCTCCAAGTCATCAAGTGTAATAAGTGACTTGAATTCAATACCGAAGACACTCTCATCCATAACGATTTCACGTAAAGCACCATCCTTCAAATCGGACATATCAACCATTGTTGCGAGCGTCGACCGGTACCGAGGCACAAAAGCACCGCCTTTTTTTCCCGCTGGCTTCGGAGGACCAGTGGGTGGTACGATACGAACTTGCTGCGTCACTTGTTGTGACTCTCGAGCGGATGCCTAAAAATCATATAAGTTAGGTAAAATATAAAATCATGCAGATTTAGATTCAGATTAATTATTAACACTTTAAATGTACCTCTTTTAGTGATGCAACGGACTCCTCCTCCTGTAAAATCCCTTTACCCTTAACTGTGGGTTTTATAGGAGCAGTCTAAAATTAAAATGTAAAAAATAATTAATAAACGGTTTAGAATTGACATTCGAAAACTAAATGATTCATAATCGTTTTCAATATACCTCATCACTAATGGTAATGAGCTCCGAGGGCCATGCAACAAATGATCCTATTGCATCTCGCAGCAATGTCGTCTCTGAGACCATGTCAGGTACCGGTAGCATCGCATCATGATCTACTACAACATCCACCGATACTTTCAGGTGTCCATCCGGGAGCGGTCTATGGTGAAGTAAATCTCCCAAAGTGTTGTGCACTTTTCCCTTGCCAACTAGTCGATAACTCGGTTCCGATAAGTATAGTTGGCAAGATGAAATGCCCTAAACCAATAGTAAATATAAAGTCATTATCATTAATAAAATAGAACAATTTAAAAGGAAAAAAAATTATAATTACCTCGGGAAATTTCCTTTGATAGTTGATACTAGCCTTATCACTAGTTTCTTTCACCGATGAAGTGTTGCACTTTTCTCTCATATACGCCTCTTTATCTCTTTGCAATTCAGAGACTTGTGCTTACAATTCCGCCAACTTTTGCAACACTTCTTCATTTGAAGGATTTCTTCTCCTAGGACTCTTGTAAAAAGAGGTTGGAGTCACACCATGACCCTTACCCCTCACCCGACCGGGATACTCAGGAGCATCTAGTGCTCTACTAAGTACGCTCCCCTCACCGGTGGATGCCGATTGCGACAAGGTCTCCTGTAATTCATTTACATTAAAAAATCATTTATATATTAAAAAACATTTGATTTAATTAAAGACACAGTATTATACTTACACATTCAGTAAAAACTCTCTGAACTTCGGGATCGACAGCATGATCCTTGCCCACACGAGCTTCCCTCCACAACACATGTTCAGGAAGTGAGGTTTCCTCACTTTTAGTCTCCTCTAACTATGCATTGACACAAATGATAAAATCGTCAAATAAAACACATTTAGACAATTAATTAAAACGCATTTCTATTTACTTACAATTTTATCCTCCAAGCGTGCATATCCCAAACGCCCTTTTTTGTATGGATATGCGGGTTTGGATGCACTCGCACTATTCTTGGCACTCCTTTTACGAAAATCTTCATCTCTTTGCTCTACAAACTTAGCCCAATCTTCTTCACCAATGAAGATCTCATACTTTTTTGGTCGTCCCGGTGCCTCTTCAAGAAAGTTTCCATCTTTATCCTTAAGATAAGTGTTTGTCAAAAAAGCTTTCCACCCTCTATATCTTTTGCCGGCCAAACCAAGTATGTAGCGTCTACGATCATCTGGTAT
Organism: Vicia villosa; assembly: GCF_029867415.1. Classification (NCBI taxonomy): domain Eukaryota; kingdom Viridiplantae; phylum Streptophyta; class Magnoliopsida; order Fabales; family Fabaceae; genus Vicia; species Vicia villosa. The sequence continues at coordinate 72,240 of NW_026706155.1, read as the reverse complement.
CTCAAAAGTCCTCTGCAAAAAAACATACTCATAGTGTGTTAGTATAAGTAATTTAAACAATTTATCGTCAAGATAATAACAACAATTAACCATATATGATATATACCTGAAGCTCGTCCCAAATCGCTTTTTTTTTCGCATCCAAGTCTTCGCTTTTCAGATTCCATTTAGCTACGGAGACCGGAATATGCATACGAACAAGTGTATCAATATAACTTGTCAACTTTGCAGAATTAGGACCAATTGCTTGTTTATCAGAATTCCATTCCAATCGGTATACTAATCCTTGGTCTCTATGTCGAACGATTCCCTTCATGATAGTGATGCCTCGTGCAACTTCTTTTGCTTCAGTATCAGGTGGAGCATTTGTATCCGTGGCATCTCTTTCTTGAGCATCTCTTTCTTGTGAGTTTTCAGGTGGAGCATCTCTATCCGGAGCCATTTAATCTGTATCAAACAAACTAAAGCACATTAGTACACTATTAATAAGCTAACAATCTATACAAGTAAAATGGAAGTCAAACCATGCATGTACAAGTAAATCGGAAACGAAATCGGTACAAATCAAAATAAGCGTCAAAAAATAAAGTTGTCGGAATTGAACGAAATTTACATGGCTATGGTAAAACGTCCCCACGGACTCAAAAATAAAGTCGGTTTTCCGAAATTCAGACCCTAAGCCCGACTTTTGATTACGGGCAGAAGCAAAACCGATAAAAAAACAGTCCCGAAATGAACATATAAGTGCATGAGCAGCTCCGGAATCGTCAAAATAGTATAGTTACATGTAAAGAAGTCGACAAACGGATACATGGTTCAAAAGTTATGTACAAAACGAGAATATGCACCAAAATTGAATAAGTACTATACTATTGATTAAAACAATCGGTACAAATTGAATAAAACAAATTAGTCGGAATATGTATACTATTACCTTTATCACTAACGTCTCTTTCTTTTCTTGGTAGGATTGTGTTCTACGCGTCTCTTAACAACGCGGACGGTTGGATTGATCCAAATACCCTCATTATGATCATTTCTAGTACAAGATTCATTCTCATTTTGATCGTTTCTTGTACAAGATTCAATGCCAACACCAATATCACCTTGATCTTCAATGTTTTCATCTACTATTTTGTTAGATAAAAGCACTATAGACCATTTCGTACTTGTCGGATCATTGACATAGAACACTTGTTTAGCTTGAGAGGCTAAAATGAAAGGCTCATCTTTGTACCCTATCCTATTGAGATCCACTTGCAAAAATCCTGACTTATCCATTCGTATGCCACTATTATTTTCAACCCACTTGCAACCAAATACAGGAATCTGAAACTTCGCGTAATCAAACACCAAAATGCGCTCGATAACCCCAAAATATGACAAATTTGCAAATTTCGGATTTAAGTCATTCGCACTTGATATGTGCATTGCTTCAGCTACCAAGGTAACACCACTATTTTGCATAGTACTTTTATCATCCTGTTCTTTGGTATAAAATGTGTATCCATTAATAGCGTATGCGCTATAAGAAAGCACAATTACAGTTGGACCATAGGCTAAACATCTCAACCTTTCTGTTACTGAAGCAGGATCTGAACGATACTTTGAATAAATATGATCCCTAAACCACGGTATGAAACTTCGATTGTGCTCTCGTACTATCCAGTTCTCATTTCTATTTGGATTTAAATCTCGGAGAACAACCTTGTGCATTTCAACATACGGCTCAACCTCAATCTCATTGTGCAGAACATACAAGTGCGCTTGATCCCGTTCGACCATTGATACTGTCACAACTTTATTTCCAATTAGCCTTTTTCCTTCTTTTTTTTCGACAATATGAGATTTGGGGAGTCCAATTGATTGAACATTTGACAGATATTCAGTACAAAACTCAACCGCTTCTTCAACAACGTATCGTTCGGCAATACAACCCTCCGGTCGACTTCTGTTTTTCACGTACCCTTTTAATATTTTCATATAACGTTCAGCAGGGTACATCCATCTCATATAAGCTGGTCCGCACAATTGTGTCTCTTTCACAAGATGAACGACTAGATGAACCATTATGTCAAAAAACGAGGGAGGAAAATACATTTCAAGATCACATAAAGTAACAACTATCTCTTTTTGCAATGTTGGTAAGATCGCGGGATCGACCACCTTACTGCAAATTGACCTGAAGAAGAAACACAGCTTAGTTATTGCGCTTCTTACTTTTTCTGGCAGAATAGAACGTATACCTATTGGTAAAAAATGTTCCATTATAACATGACAATCATGCGTCTTCAAACTCTTTAACTTGAGGTCTTTCATGGACACAAGTCTTCTAATATCTGAAGAGTAGCCTTCTGGAACTTTAACTTCACTGAGGAACTTACACAATGTTTTCTTTTCCTTTCTAGATAGAGTGTAAACAGCAGGTGGCAGATATGTTCGTCTTCCTTTCGTCACGGGTCTCAATTCAGTTCTCATCTCCATGTTTACCATGTCATTCCTTATGTTAACGCCATCCTTAGACTTTCCTGGTATATTGAGTAACGTACCTATAACGCTGTCAAATACATTTTTTTCAATATGCATAACATCCAGGAAATGTCTTACGTACAACGACTTCCAATATGGAAGTTCAAAAAAAATGGACTTCTTCTTCCACCCACCCTTGACAAGTGAATGTGCAAAAGGCTTGCCAAACTGAGTGCTCACATCTTTCACCTTTTCAAAAATTTGATCACCTGACAAAAAAGGCGGGGCTGTACCATGTTCGGCCTTTCCGTTGAATGCTTTTCTCCACCCACGGTAGTGATGATTAGAATTTAAGAATCTACGATGACCGAGAAAGACATTCTTCTGACAAAGATCCAATCGTGTCGTATCGGTTTCATCTTCACAAACGGGACACGCCTTTTGACCTTTATTGCTGTACCCGGATAGATTTCCGTATGCTGGAAAATCATTAATTGTTCCAAACAACATCGCCCTCAAGTTGAAACTTTCCTTCCTATACCCATCGTAAACCTCCACACCGTTGTCCCACAAAAACTTTAAATCTTCGATTAACGGTGCCAAGTATACGTCTATGTCATTCCCTGGTTGTTTAGGCCCAGAAATTAGCATTGATAACATCATGTACTTACGCTTCATACATAGCCACGGAGGTAGGTGATAGATCATAAGAATCACAGGCCATGTGCTATGCGAGATACTTTGAATACCATGCGGGTTCATTCCATCAGTAGACAATGACAACCGAAGGTTTCTTGCTTCTTTTCCAAATTCAAGATAATCAGTATCAACTTTCATCCATTGTGGTGAGTCTGCCGGATGTCGCAACTTTCCATCAATAATTCTTTCATCTGCATGCCAAGTCAAGTGTCTTGAATCGGTCTCACTACGATACATGCGTCTAAATCTCAGAATTATAGGAAAATACCATAAGACTTTAGCAGGAGACAACTTTTTCTTATATCGAGGGGCACCACATTTAGGACACTCATTCAACGCTGCATACTCGTTTCGAAACAAAACGCAATCGTTTGGACATGCATGTATCTTATCATAGCTCATGCCAATAGAGGACAACATCTTTTTGGCTTCATACGTTCGATTGGGAAGAACATTATCCTCTGGTAGCATATTTTTCATAAGGGCTAATAACTCTGTGAAACTTTTATCCGACCATCCATTGTCCGCCTTTAAGTTGTACAACTTTAACACCGCAGACAATCTTGTGAATTTTGAACAACCATCATACAACGGTTTCTCTGCATCGCTTACCAACCTCTCAAACATTTTGGGACAATCCGCAAGATCTTCTTCAAGCGCTTCTGCAATCTCTTCGACTCGATCGCAATCGTATGTGTCTGTGCAATCATCGTTTGAAGCATACTTCCTATTACACCTCGACTCAGCATTCCCGTTACTTTTCTCACCATGCATTGTCCAACATGTATAACTTCTATCAATTCCAAACCGTAGTAAATGGGATCCCAACTGTTTCCCGTCAACCTTACCCCCATAACAGCAACCCAAGCAAGGACACGGCATTCGAAGCGGGTCTTCGGAGTGCTTAACCGCAAACTCAACGAATTCCCATACCCCTTTCTCGTACTGTTTCGACAATCGGTTTGAATTCATCCATGTCTTATCCATGTCTTAATTAAGCTAAACAAAAGCGGTCAAACTTTCACTCTTCACAAGTAACCCCTATGGCGAATTCAATTCACAAAGTTAGTAAGTACATCACTTAACGATTAACGAAATTGACATCATGTCGGAATAATGAGTATTACTTAATATAATCTAAAAGTTACAAAGTTAGTAAGTTCATCACTTCAAAATCAGAGAATATTCCACATGTCGGAATAATGAGTATTACACTCATGTCTTAATTAATTAAGCTAAACAAAAAAAACTAATTATTAAGGAACAGAACGGTATAATGCGTTTCTGTCAATAAAACGCAATGAATCAGAAGCAATAAAACGCAACATATTACGGAATGAATCAGAAGCAATAAAACGCAACATATTACTTTGGCGAGAGAGAACAATATATTACCTGTATAGTAGTAAGCAACTTGTAGACCCACACAATGTAAGATTCTTGAATGAGATCAAACTTTCACTCTTCACAAGTAACCCCTATGTAGCAAAGATATTCCTAAAAAATATAAAATAAAAAACTTAATTGAAGAGTATAAAAATGAGGTCATAATCCATAGCTTAAAAAAATCAGCATTGTATCATTATGTCAAATGCATTCAAAATCAAATAACATCAATACAAAATATGACTTAATTCCACTTCAAAACATGAGATTAATTCCAACCACCTTTGAATCAATTAACTTAGAAACCGGGAAGCCACTACACCAAAAAGAACCACCAATAGTTATACTCAAACCCGACATATAATACTTGCAACGGAACCACAATAATACTTGCAATGGAAAATAAGTTGCACAAAATCTAGTTTCATGTTTGGTTTATTAGCCAATATAAGTAAGAACAACCTGACAATTTAATTTGTACTTATAATGTGATATATTACAAAATATTTTACAGGGTAATCCACAACATCTAGTAACATCATATAAATGAAAAGGAAATGGCATTCCAAATCGTATGACATTCCTCCTTCTGGTCTTGTACATGAATTATAAATAAATAGGTTGGAAAACTATAATATTCAGTATCCAGTATTCACTATACAAAACAGAGTCAAAGCATCGCATTTGTTCTGCTACTAGACATCTCAAGCTTCATTAATAGATGGGAAAAGAAAGTGATCATTAATCACCATAGGAAGCAAACATTGTCATTTTATTAAAAACAATAACTCGCATGTTTTCAGATTCAAATTTCAGGACATTTGATGTCATTCATTTCTACCTGGTATAACAAGCTTCCAGTACTGACAGCTACAAGATTGTGTGCAACAGTGAACTCCAAGTCGTAGCTGAACATGAACAATGCAAGAAAAAACACTTCAAGCTCACACAGTACATAGTAAATACAGAAGTTTCAACTAATTTGCAAATAGGAACTTATCATTAACAATAACCAGAAGTTTGTACAATGAACATGAACAATAACCAAACCAGAAGTTTCATTTGCAATTCTTATCATTAATGTAAAAAAACACATGGTTTACAAGTTCTACTAAATAGTGGGAAGATTTTACCTGAACAGAAGTGTTGATTTTGACCAAGAAAACCCTAAAATCCCACAGAACGGCGGCGGCAGCGGCGGCGGCGGCGGCGGTGGCGTGACAGTAAGACGAAGACGGAGGGACGGGGAGTGGTTGAGAACGGCGGAGGGAGTGAGAGGAGGAGTAGTTGAGAACTTGCGAGGAAGAAGAAGACTGTTTCTGAAAAAATAGCGTGTTTCTGGAAAAAATTAGCGTGTCTGTGTTTTATGAAAAATTTAATCAGGGCTACAAGAGCGCTTTTCAGAAGCGCTTTCATACCCAGCCCTACAAGAGCGCTTTTCAGAAGCGCTGTCACACCCCCCCCCTATAAGAGCGCTTTTAGAAAGCGCTTTCATACCCACCCCCTATAAGAGCGCTTTTAAAAAGCGCTTTCATTCCCCCCCTATAAGAGCGCTTTTGAAAAGCGCTTTCATTACCCCCCCTATAAGAGCGCTTTTCTAGCGTGATTTTTTATTTTGTTTTTAGACAAACCTACCAAAGCGCTTTTGGCCATAAGCGCTGTCGTAGGTGTGCTGTTAAAAGCCAATTTTGGCGTAGTGTGACGATGCTTGTCTCAGAAAAGACTACCTGGAAAGGTCCTCAGAAAAAGAATGTCTTGAAGAAGACTACCTGAAGAGGTTTTTTGGAAAAAGAATGTCTTAAAGAAGACTACCTGAAGAGGTCTTTAGAGAGGATTTGAAAGCGTTTTAAACAAAACTGCCTAGAAAGGTTCCTATAGAGGATGCGAGATATTTTAAACAAAACTGCCTAGAAAGGTTCCTATAAAGGATATGAAATGTTTTAAACAAAACTACCTATAAAGATTCCTATAAAGGATACGATACGTTTTAAACAAAACTATCTAGAAAGATTCCTATAGAGGGCGTGGAATGTTTTAAACAAAACTACCTAGAAAGGCTCCTATAAAGGATATGATATGTTTTAAACAAAACTACCTAGAAAGATTCCTATAAAGGGAGCAATATGTTTTAAACAAAACTACCTATAAAGGTTTCTATAAAGGATATGGCATGTTTTGAACAAAACTACCTATAAAGGTTCCTGTAAAGGACATGTAACGTTTTAAACAAAACTAACTAGAAAATGTTCCTATAAAGGACACGAAGGGTCTCAGAGAAGACTGCTTGGAAAGGTTGATATGATTGTCTTGGACAAGACTACCTGGAGAGGTAAGGAATTCTTTGATTGCTTCTGGATTGTCTTTGAAGAAAGACTTGGAGTGAGGTATTGGAATTGTATCTGTTAAGATTGAATCGTTGATACGATCGTACTTGTACTGTAATTTGGATGATAACATCCTTTTGATTATGAAGTGACCTGAAAAGGTAGTGTTAGTTTTATGCAATGTCATGATGCATGTGTCATGTAATGAGATTCTCAATGAGAATGAGAATTATGCATGTATGCCTATCCCACACTGCGGGATGTGAATAGTACAGGCGTGAGAAGATCAAATATGCAACAATGCTCTTTATATGATGCTAGTGTGACTTCCCGAATATCAGAAATTTTGAGAGATGTGCCCCTTGACTTGAAGGAGGGACCTTTCGAGGGAACTCGAATTTCACCATGTCTTGCCTGATATGCATTGCCCCAGTGTTTGAATTCTTGAGAGATATGCCCCTAGTCAATAAGATTCTTGATTGTATGCCCCTGTTTTAGGAAAACCCTCTGAACGTGGTTTCCCCATTCAAGGGTCTTTATCAGGAATGATCGTCTTTGATTAGACCAATTTCGAGGTCTCCTTGATGCTAAGTGTTGATTTGAACGCGAAGCAGATGCTTTTCAGAATGAGTTGTGCGTGACGGACACTGATTTGCTGAGTACTCAGGATGAAATGATGTCTTTTATAAGATTACCTGAAGAGGTCCTTGGAAAGAATGGGGAATTGTCTTAAACAAGATTGTGCTTTAAATAAAGCTCAAAGGGATGTGTTTGTGCAGAGGGTCAAAAGTATTCCTATAGAGGATAAAGACTGTTTTAAGGAATGTGGGGTTTTAAACAAAACTTAAGAAAAATCATCTTGAAGAAGATCACCCTAGAAAGGATAGTGAACTGTCTTAGAGAAGACTCCGTACTTTAAACAAAGTTTGACACGGTTCTTGAAAGCGTAAGAGAAGTTTGAATATGTCTTAAAAGACTAACTGAAAAAAGTTAAGAGATGTCTTACAGAAGACTACCTAGAACAGGTTCTTGGAAAGGAATATGTCTTAGAGAAGACCGTTTGAAAGGGTTTGAAAATAGAAAGGATAAGAAGGTGGGTCTTTAAAAGACTGTCTGAAAAAGGCTCCTAGAAAGGGTAAAAAGTATTTGAAACATGTCTTAAAGAAGACTATATGGACAGATTGAGAAATATCCTATAAAGGTTCCCGGAAAGGATGTGAGAGTGGTATTGACACCATCTGATACTGAGTGACCTTTGCAATATGCCCCCAGGTAATGGACTTGCCCCGTGGGCTATTCAGCGTCCTTGAGAGATTCCAATGGATCTTGATTAGATTGCCCCATGTAAATGGGATAATGACGAGTTATGCCATGTGTACACATTAGCCATCCCAGTCATGAGTAAGGGATGTTTCTTCTTTTGACGAGTTTTTAAAGCTACTTCGTCAGTCAGTAGGATTTTTAGCCATTAGCCATGCCCCATGCAACTTCTCCCTGATGTTTAAACATCTGAATCCACATAGACAAATGTACTTTGTAATGAAATTCATAAGATGCGAATGCATATGTCTGTCTTGAAAGTTTAAAAACATTTTTTGAATAAAACGAAGTTTTTTTTTGTAAGAAAGTGATATCAACTCAAGAGTTATAGTAGACCTTAAGGAGTCGGGATACCTTTGGTAACGATATGCTTTCGAACTAACCATGCTTCAGTTAGGACTTTTAAGGGTTGTAACGTGGCCTGGTTCACAGTTTAAAGAAACAAAAGATAGAGGCTCAAAGTTTATTTGTACCCATCCCCATCTTCGTGATGTTCTCCAGTCCTATGCTCAGTTAACTATGCATTTAGTCTCCAAAAGAATTTGGGAATTATGACGTTGACATTTATGATGGTTCAAAAAACAGAAGTTTACTTTGCAAAGGCAGTCATCCTCCTTTCTTTTCGTTTGTGAGGGTATGTAGTGACCTCTTTTCAACTTTGCCTGAACTGTTCGTTTTAAAACTACAGTCAGCGGGTTGCCCCAATTTTGCCTAAGTATCCTTAATAGGTTTTGACTTAGCAGGCCCTTGTATTGCTTTCTTTTTCTTTGCGGACATTGACTGCCGAACTTAATGATGACGGGGAACCATCGGTGATTATGTTCAAAGGAACAATTTGGAATGATTAAGTTAACCGAGCAGCTACCCTACCCCAGGTTATATATGAAGGGTTTTATTTTATATGAAGGAAAACTCCTACTTCTTTAGGCTCAAAAAGGGGTTGACGAGGGATTAACATCCTTATATCTCCATTATTTAGGAATTGAACAAATGCTTGTACATCGTCAACACGGTCTGTTCGAAAGCGTAGTGTGTGAAATTGTGGTATCGTTTTCGTCATTCTCCCACAAAAGGTGTATGACTTTAATCGAGAGTTGAATATCACAAAGAAGAAAACCAAGTAAAAACACAGTTTTAAATATAGTGAGAACACTAGGAATGAATCAAGACAAACGTAAGCAATGCATTAATGATTGTTGTAAAGTACATAGCATATGTCATAAGACTAATGTTTAAACAAACGGAAAGAAATTGCGAATGAAAACAAAACTAATGATCTAAGAAATCCTCCTTCTAGCCACCTATGGCACTGGACTTGCGAGGATCTTCGAACTCAATGAGCCCTTCTTCAATCAAATCTTGGATCTTGTGCTTCAACGGCCCACAATCCTCTGTATCATGACCAGGACTATCTGAATGATAAGCGCACCTAGCATGATGCTTGTACCCGGGAGCGGGGTTAGCTGGAGCTGAGTATGGAGGCAGCAGTGTTACCAGGTTCTGACTGAGCAGATGTTGCAGAGCTTGAGACAGCGGCATGTGCAATGGGGTAAATGATCGTTTTGGCTTGGACCTCCAGGGGCGCTGGCCACCCTGTTGTTTTTGCTGATCCTTCTGTTGTAGTGTTGGTGTCTGATTAACCAGGATCGCTCCAACAGTGTTGGGTTCCTTTTTTCCGTCATATGACTTCTTTGTGTGATAGGAACCTGAAGGTGCCCCTTGTATCTTCCCATTTTTTATTCCATCTTCAATTCTCTCACCAATGACTACCAAGTCCGAGAACCCTGAAGATATGCTCCCGACCATCTTGTCGTAGTATGGTCCTTGCAAGGTGCTCATAAATATGTCCACCAGTTCTTTTTCCATCAGGGGAGGTTGGACTCGAAAAGCCATCTCCCTCCACCTTTGGGCATACTCCTTGAATGATTCATCCTTCTTCTGTGACATATTTTGTAATTGCATCCGGTTGGGTTCCATGTCCAGGTTGTACTTGTAATGCTTTAAGTAGGTGTTGGCCAGATCATTCCAGCTTCGGACAGAAGACTTCTCTAATTGCATGTACCAGTCAATAGACGCTCTGCTTAAGCTTTCTTGAAAGAAATGTATCATTAGCTTTGGATCGTGGGCGTAGGCAGCCATTTTTCGCACATACATGCGCAAGTGATTCCTCGGACATGTGAGTCCTTTGTATTTCTCGAAGTCGGGAATCTTGAATTTGCGAGGGATAGTCAAGTCTGAGACCAAGCTCATTTCGAAGGTATCCACGTCGAAGACATCGTATCCTTCTACCACTTTTAGTCTCTCTTCTAGCGCCTTGATTTGCTCACTGTCCTTGGAGTCTTCCCCAGAGTTAGGAATAGACTGTTGTGTTTGAGGTGCTTGGTCTGTATTGTCCACCTCTTGCACTCCGTACTGTAAATCCAGGTACTCTTCATCCCTAGGGACATTGCTAGCAGGAATGCGAACTGTGCGGGTTGTCCCTTTCGTTTGTGGAGTGGGGACAAATCCTTCTTGGGAGGTCTCTCCTTTCTCTTGGAACTGGATAGCTCTCCTGACAGATCGGGCCTGAGATTTGTCCTTAGCTGGGCCAAAGCCTGAAACAAACCCTAGCAGCGGGTTTTCATCATTAGGGATCTCATCCTGAACCAGGGTATCCCCAGACTAAACCTCTTTTGCTTTGTCTTGTTTGTCTAGGAGGGCCTTCATGAATTCTAGCATCTGAGCCATACCTCCTTTAACCTCTTCCACGCTAACCTTTAGTTGATCCACTTCCTCACGAAGGGCGGCTTGATTCTGTTCAAGTTGATCCATTGACTTCTGCTGCTGAAACCGTGTTTGATAATATGGGCGGGATGTTAGATTATCCTTCCCAATGGTTCCTTGCTCTGGAGATAGAAGAGAAATCTTCTCTTAATGCCATGAAAATGATGTGCATGCCATGCATGATACGTATGATATTTTTTCTTTCCCTTTTTTTTTGAATAAAATATGATGCAAGAATGCACATGATAAATGATGAATGAAAAAGAAATAATAAAAATAATGATCAACACATATATATACATATAGCACAGAATCACATAAGTTCATAGGTTCGACGTAGCGGCTCTTGGGAGCCAACCTTTTTATATGGGGTTCTAGAAGGTCTCATGGGGTCGTTCGTAGCCTCCGAGACTTTTTCGTCTCTTCGGATTTTGGAACAACTCATTTTATCCATGAGGTTCGAATTTTTGGGGTAGGTTCCCGGAGAGATCAGCCAAGTATCCAGTCCAGCCCTCCACAAAGTCAAGCTTCGTTTCGGACCTTTCCAAATACCTAACCCACTCCGAGTGGAGTTATCAGTGAGACTCGTAAGGCGATTCATGTCCCCTTTTGGTCTCAAAGTTAACCCCCACACTTAAGGTTTAACCGACATAAAAATAGAGCAAATATATAATAATAAAGGCAAATATTCTCAGGCAGATAAACAAACATAAAACAGATAAATAATTAAATGATTTAATGTTATTAAAAGATGAACCTCCCCCAAACCCTAAATGTGGCAAATTTGCCAACCCTAAAATGCGCCACAAACCCTAAACCACAAACCACAAACCACAAACCTAAACCCACTCAAGCCTTAGGAGCATAATAATTAACCTAATAGTGTTGTCCCCAGCAGAGTCGCCAGCTGTAGCAACCTGCCTAAAAATTATAGCTCAGAGAGTCGCCACCTATTCTGAAGGGCGAATAGGAAACCCTACGCAGTTATGAGATTCAGGGTAAGATACTATATTCAGGTCGAGGGAAGGTGTTAGGCACCCTCAACCCTTTCCTAAAGGCTAACATTGCAAAGATGAAGGTTTATGGCTAACATAAAGAAAGATGACAGACAGTTAATAGAGTTGAAAGGCTAATTATATGAACATGATTAGAGTTTGGAAGAGGGGGACTCGCCTTGTTGCCAAGTGCCTACGTATCTCCTTAGGGAGAATCAGAGTCAACGTAGTTCGGGGGCAGGATTGTACGCCTTAGAGTTAGAGTTTTGAATGGTTTGAATTTGTTTTGAAATGCGAATGTTCGAAGGTATTTTGAATTACCTTATCGTAGTTGTGAACATCGCAATGTTTGCAGGGATAAAAATCCGTAGCAATGTGGTTTAGTGTATTTTGAGTGTTTTAAGGTTTTGGGCGTACAACCCTGATTTGGCACAATTAACCGCAATGATCAATAGGTTTGATCACCATAGTTAAGAGATTAGGGGTTTCGCACCATTACCAATTCAAACCGATTGATTCGATTATCACTAATAATGACTTAATGTGTTTTATTATGTTTTGTAAATTTTATTTTTGTATTGTTACCCCTCATAATCGATTAACACGATTACAAATAATAACAAATTAAATTTAGAACAAGGAAAGATTAATCATCACAATCAATAAGATGATTGCAACCATTTAATCGAATATAGTTTGGATTTTATCTTAATTAAATAGTATTTTAATTAAAATCATTGTTAACCATAGCGATCAATCGATTTAATCGGCACGAATAACAAATTGAAAATTTTTAATATAATCATTATGTATTTATTTTATTAAAGAAATAATTATAATACAAATAATATATATTAAAAATAAGTATTTTAATTAAAATAAAACAAAATAATTAAAATTTATTTAGTTTTATTAAGGTTATGATTAGGTGTGGTTGTTAGTAAGGTTCATAATATAGACATAGGATCAGGGACGTTAGATCTAAGCTGGGAGGAGATCTAAGGGCTTAGATCTGAAGACACATGATGTTCTGCTGGCATGGTAGTGCACAGGATCAAGATCAGAAATTTAGAAAAATAATAGTAAGGGCCAGGGATCGAACCCTGGACCCTTGGGTCATCCACGCGCGCACTCACCAACTCAACCAACACACAACTCTGTTTAAGGTACACACACCACACAATACATTCAGAACGCAACGACCCCACTGAAACGCGCGCCCAAATTTGAACTCACCAGTGTCGCTGTGACACGTCGTCATCTTCTCCAAACCTACCTGAATTCCTGAACACATTTGCTACGCTTTTGCTACAAAACCATTCGCAGCTAAAGAAACCTGGAAAATAGCGATTTGGACATCCCAACATATAAACATGGCGCGACCTATCAGATCTCTCCGTCTCCTTTATACGAACCTAAATCAGCCTCTATTTTATTCTAATTTTACCCCTAATGGAAACCCCCAATTCAAAAACCCTAAAACTCGAAAACGGCCTCTAATGGAGAACCACGATTGAAGCACGCAAACTCAAATAGAATCAACCAGAAATGTTCATAACACTAAGATAAATCAAAATATACAATCAAAACATTATGAGAACGCATGTATTGCCCTACTCGATCCAAGTTTCAGAATGACTTACTTTGATAAATCGGAGACAATTCTGGGGTTGTTGATGCTATGCTAATATCCAGACACGTTCCAAATCACCTGAAGAAGCTTGTGAAACCTTTAATTCTTGTTGACATTCACGAATTCTTCGAAAACGATTTTGAGTTCTTTGGTGTTTTTTTTTTGTTCTTGCAAGTGTGCCTCTCTCTGAATTTTCGTCCCCCTAATCCTTTGTTCTGTCTTGCATACTTATAGAGAACCAAATTAGGTCAAAGAACCAAGCCCAAAGCCTTTCAAATCCATTCTTGCAATCTTTGGAAATTTGTTTTGTTTCTTGAATCACAAGTTTCTCTTTTTGGCCAAGATTTGATTTTATTTTTCCTTAATCTAATTACCACGAAATTAATAATATATTTTGTGATTAACATTGATTGGAAATCAACAAAATATATTTTCTAACAAAATATTTAATTTTCTTACTTATTTAAATCATAAAAATCATTTTTTTATGAAATAAATGTTTAAAAAATTAAATAATATATTTAAATTTCGTGGCACCTTATTTTGGGCATGTTAATAACCTGTGGACCAAGTTTGCATAAGAAAACCATAGGCCCATTTGCAAAATTCCTTAATTTGAACCCTCCTTTTTCACATTTGGTCCTTCAAAATCACCTAACTTTGATCAAGCATATCTCCTTCAATTTTTAAGCTATGAGGGAGTTCTAATACTTTTTAGAAACCTCAGGAGGTCCTCTACAAGCCACTTTGGAACATATTCCTCATTTGAAGCTTTTATCTTGATCATATCCTCTTTGACAAAATATTGCTTTTGGAGGATCCCTGAAAAGGACCTGTAATCTTTTGCACTGTATCTCTCAAATGAATCATTTCTAGCCCTGGCTTGTGAGAGACAAAGTTGTAGGGAATCCAATTTCCTTCAAAATAGGCTTTGAGTGGGGAATTTTTGATGTTCCATGTGAAAGTTATGCCCAGTCAAAGTTGGGTTGACTTTCTCCTAAGAAACCCTAATTTGAACCTTTTTGTATTTGTTCATCTCTGAGTTTCTATTAATGGAATCATGATCAATCTTTGATCAAATGATGGTTATGCTTTACATACTTGATGTTGACCAAAATTGGGAGGCTTTGACTATGCTCTGATTATGGTTGACTTTTAGGTCAAACCAGTTGACTGTGGATCTTGGGGATTGTTTGAGCAAAGCTTTGGCATTGAATCTTGAACCTTGAATCATTGTGAATGGAACATGAAGGGCAAATTTTGGGGTATGACAAGAAGTTAGAGGATTGAATCCTAACTAAGCCAAAAACTCATCATTGCAAAAATGGAATATTCTCCATAACTTACTCACTAAGTTATTCAATCTACAAATTCATTTGCATTCAAGAATATCTCATGAGCTTGGCCTATAAATAGAGAGCTCTCCATTATTCAGAATCACACCAAAACAACTTCAATACTTGTTTTCTCAAAATTCTCTCTTTTCTCAAAGTTTCAAAAGCTTCATGGAGTGAAGAAGTGAATTTTTCAAACATGAGCTTCTTCTTCCAAACCAGGCATCCAAACACTTCACATACAACATGTAGAAGTGGTCCAAGTCCTCTTTGTAGCTTTGTAACATCAAAATCATCATTTCCACATTTAACTTGGAGCTTATACAGTTGGGATCAGACAGAGGAATCCAGGAGGTTTCAATCCAAATTGAGCATTCAAACACCTTCTAATATCACCATAGGAGATTCCCAGATCATCATCTTGCAATTGGAACATCCATATCAAGATTTCGATTTTCAACTT
The DNA here is from genome assembly GCF_029867415.1 of Vicia villosa. Taxonomy (NCBI): domain Eukaryota; kingdom Viridiplantae; phylum Streptophyta; class Magnoliopsida; order Fabales; family Fabaceae; genus Vicia; species Vicia villosa. The sequence continues at coordinate 56,854 of NW_026706155.1, read as the reverse complement.
TGAAGGTTAGTGTCCCTTTTTGAACTCTATGATTCATGCACCATAACTGTTCAAACAAGTTTCCATCATCTTTCTGCATGTATATAGATCATTAATCCTCAATCAATTGAACAAAATCATGCATATCTAGAATTTCATGTTGAATTTTTGTTTTAGGGTTCTTGATAGTTCATACGATAAATTTTGAATTACACTTAAAATAAATGAAATTAAAGATCACCATCAGATTCTTTGTTGAAAAACGAGCAAGATTCATGTTTGGATCACCTCATTTGGTTGAGAAACGAAGAAGTTGGAAATTCAAATTTGGGAAAGCTTGAGGTTGAAGATGGACATGGTGGCGGAGACATTTTTAAAACTTAAAACGTGTTTTAATATATTATGATTTGTTTGCGTGTTATTACTTGAAATCATCATTTGCCCTAGTGGCCAAAGCGAGCGTCCAAACTCCCCTCTTGCCCCCAAGGTCTGGGGTTCGATTCCCCCCTCAAACCTTTTGTTCATTTTATTTTTTTAAAACACACATAACACTTGTTTTAAAATATATTGAATTGAAGTCATTTGTTTAACAAGACTGGCGCGTTGGCCCAATGATAAGAGTTTTGAGTGGTGACCATAAGGGCGTGGGTTCAACTCCTTTGAGGGCCAAATCTATTTTTTTAGCACTATTTTCTTCTTTTTTCTTTTACAACTTCACTCAATTAATTAACATAGCAAAATTAATTATTTTCAAATGATTTTTCGCACACTCTTCATTTATCACACATATCTCATGATTATACAAAAAATCACAAAAAATAATATTTATTTGATATATTTTTATTAGGTTTAAAGTAATGTTTTTTATAGTATTTTTAATACTTTAAAAAATGAATTTTACTTTTGATTTTCTTAACCTAATCAACTTCAAATATTCATGTGAATAAAACACCATCTTTTAAGTCTTTATTAATGTACATAACATGTTTTATATTGACTTAATTGTTTTTGTTAATTAATTTGGTTTTGTCAAACTATCAATTAACCAAACGATTAGGGTTTTATTTCTTTAAAAACCTTCCCAAACTCAATAAAATCAAACCTTTTTTAAAAACACGTTTTGGGCCTGTGTTAGAGTGTAAGTCCCAACCCCTTTTGTACATAAATAAAATCATCTTCAATCTTTTGTTCAAATAAATTTCATGGGTTTCTCCTTGAGTTGTAAGTCCCAACATTTTCATTTGTTATTCATAAATAAATACCTTTTGGGTCTCTCCTTGAGTTATAAGACCCATCCCTTTCTTGTCTCTTTCAATTCAATTCATTGGGCCTATATCAGAGTGTAAGTCCCAACACCTTTTCTTTTCAAATACCTTTTGAACTTCTCCCTGAGTTGTAAGTCCCAACATTTTCATCAGTTTTAAATAAATTTCATGGGCCTCTATCAGAGTGTAAGACCCAACACATTTTCTTTTCAAATACCTTTTGGACTTTTTTGTGAATGCAAGGTGTGTTTTAAGTGATGACAAAACTTTCTATTAAAGGTTGGATGAGTCTCAAGTCAACCATGCAAGATGGGAAACTTCAAATAGACTCAAAGCAAGCAAATTTGAAATTTCCAGGTTCACAGGTCGACCTAAACAAGGTGTGAGTCGACTCACACAGTGAAAGAGTCAGTTTCCTAACATTTTGAGGTCCTCAGGTCGACCTCCAAAATTCACAGGTCGACGCATGAAGTTTTGGGTGAACCTCAGATTTGATCAGGTCGACCCTCAGGTCGACGCATTCTGGGTTGCATGTTGGGACAACATACTTCGACGCATAGCCCTGTTTGGGTCGACGCATGGAGAATTGAGGAAACCTCGGGTTTGAATAGGTCGACCCTTAGGTCGACGCATGCAAGTAATAGGTCGATGCATCACAAGCACAGGTCGACGCATGCATACGTTTTTGACAAACTGAAGGAACCACGTGTTTGAACAGGTCGAGTCCCCCCATTCCTCAGGTCGACCTGTCGCCCCAAAACTCAGAATTTTTGCTGTCTGTTTTGTTGTTGCTTCTCTTTGTATAAAACAAAATCATTTTGGTTTGGTAAGATTTCAAGAAAAGTGAAAGATAGACACAAGGCTCTTATCATCTTCAACCTCTCTCTCATCAAATTGACAACTACACATAACAATTTTTGTGAATCATGGTGAGGAGTGTGGGTTGATAACGTTCGACGGTAGATTTAGTTCTTGTTCGAGTTAAGAGATTATGGGTTTTTCTTGAATAAAACCTTAGGGTTTTGTCCTCCAAGATCAAGTGCGATTTGGGGTTTTTTGACGATCGCTTTGCTTCACAAGTATCTGATTGTGCTTAAGGGTTTGAGGGATTCGCAATTTGCTCTACAAGCTAGCATCAACTGGAGAATAAAGAAGAAAGGATCGGGGTCGAGATTCATCAGGATCGTCGATAATCACTTGGTTCTACTTGAATCAAGGGAAGAGAAATGTTTAGATTCAATTTTACTGTTCTATTAAAATTGGTAATCGGTAAACCTTCTCTTGTTAAGACCATTTGCATTTAATACATACTATCCTAATTCCAATTGGAGTTAGGGGCAGACGTACCCTACGCGAGGACGACAAGGGGAACTGCCTAAACAAATATCGTGTTCTCTATTGTCTTTTGCTTTATCTTTTCGTATTTGTCTGCGGTAAAATCCATATTTGATCAATAGTTGAAACTTGGTGAAAAGCGCTCACCAAGTGTTTGATAAAATTTCACATTCAACTTTTGCTTAATTTTTTGTGAAACAGTTCATTGTGAGAAATCTCTTATAGTCTGTAGATTAACAAATTGGTAATCCAGTTGAAATACGTAATTTCATTTCATTATTTTCATCCGGTTTTGTTCACACATATCTGGCATTCAATAACTAGATCGTTCTAGACGATAAGTTTGATTCTGAGGCATTACGTTTTTCAAACACTAATATTTCATAAAAATTGAAAAAAGTGGTCTATTCACCCCCCTCTAGACCATTCATATCGTCTAACATTTTCCTTGAGTTGTAAGTCCCAACATTTTCATCTATTTTAAATAAATTTCTTGGGCCTCTATCAGAGTGTAAGGTCCAACACCTTTTCATCGTCAATATTCTTGAGTTTCTCCCTGAGTTATAAATCTCAACATCTTTTCTCCTTTCACTCACAGACTTATTCAAAATCACAATTAAACATCAAAACTCATTTCTTTTCACTCATTCATATTTAAATTACTGTTCACCTGAGTTTACTGTATACTTGTTATAATCATCATATGCATGTTATATCTTTTATACTTGTTATACACCTGTCAAATATAAACTATATATATATATATATATATATATATATATATATATATATATATATATATATATATATATATATATATATATATATATATATATATATATATATATATATATATATATATATATATACACACTGATTAGATCTTCTCCCTGAGATAATCCTAAGACAAACACACACACACACACACAGATATATTATAGGAATATAACCAAATTACATTCCCGTGAAGTCTCTCCTACTTAGACAATCATAGCATTTCTTCTCTAAAAGATGAATTATTCTCGATGAAACCTCTTAAACCCCTTAGATCAACCAATGGGGCATATCCACTTAAAGATGATTATTTTCCGGTGAAACCTCTTACCATTTTGCTTAGAGCCAAATAAAAAAAAAATCACATAGCTTTCTCTTGTGGTAAGAAAAGACCCTCATTGATCATCGATTAACCTTCTCTTAAACTCAGAATGTAAAGACACACTGGCTTCTAATACTGAATCAATTCCCAAAAAATCAGAGACATGAAAATTCTCAAACAATCTATAATTGATTGAAATAATATATTATAACTATTATTATTTTAGTTTGAAAAACAAGTGGTGAAAGAAACTTAAAGTTTCATTGTTAGTAGGTTTATGAAAAATATTGAAGATAAAATTTTTCAAACATTACTTCTATATTTTAATATGTATTTGATATTTAAAAATTCAATGATATACATATTTTTTAAAATTTTTTAAAATATCAAATGTTTATTAAAATATAAACATAATCCCTCAAAATCTTTCCCTTTGGAGTGGTGGGTAATTGGGCATGCAATGCATGTGGTTTTTGTTGGAAGAAATAATTGAATTTGATAAAGTATAGTTGGTACGAAGGAGTAAAGATCTACTTCATTTTTTATACTTTATTTTTTTTCATTACTATAATTTTTGTGTATATTACACGTATTTCTAAGACATGTGACACATATTAATTATTTATTTAACTTTATACACATAAAACTATAGTAATGAAAAAGAAATAGAATGTAAGAAATGAAGTGGATCCTTATTCGAAAAGATGTGAGTGATTGAGATGAAAAGATGTGATTGGTGTAAGGCAATGGATGAATCGAGCACAGTAATAGTTCTTATAATAATTGTCTAGTGGTCTGGCAAAACCGTGGGTGGGTTTTGTGTTAGTAAGTGGTTTTAAGGGAACTTATGTGGTTTGCATAGATCTAGAATTGTACAGTTTACTACTGTCTTTCAAAATAGAATTCTTATCTCTTTCAAAATAACATTTTTAGTTGAAAGAGGCTCGTACACTGTGATTTCTGTCCAAACTAGATGCTAGAATACACGAAAATTTTGTCCCCAAAAAGTAAACATGTGAGTTATCTCTTCTTATAGACTTGACATAATCAATCGCTATCAAAATTACTATTTCATCCTTTTTCTTTTCCCACTTGATATGACACATATTATCTATGAAGGTTAATTTTGAATTGTCTCACTATTACATTATATTATATTAAATTATCAATAGAATATATTTCACTATGTCAAATTAATTAAATATATTATGGATCTTGTTAATCAATGTCCTCGGGGCAATAAGTTAAGCATTCAAAAAATAATAATTTTATAAAAAAAATTAATATTTCAATTTTTCGATATATTAAATACGTAGATTATCGAGATTATTTACTATTTTTAAAATCTTAACCATTATCATGAGAACACTGGTTAATATTTCATATATATATATATATATATATATATATATATATATATATATATATATATATATATATATATGACATAATGTTTTTTTTATATAAGAATATGAGAATGAATTTGAACTATTGAATTTTAAAATAAATGGTGAAGATTATGTGTGATTCTTTTTTTCTCTCTCCTTCATTATTAAAATAAATGAGGTAGGAGAGGAAAAAAAATCCCACATAATCTCCACTATTTATTTTAAAATCTAATGATTTAGATTCGTTTTCACATTCTCATATAAATATAGCATTCTCATATGATATATGATATATATATATATATATATATGAACATGTGTGGGAATAGGAAGAATACTTATTCTGTGTATATTTTAAATATTTTATCTAAAAATTATTAAAACTAATAATAATAATAAAAAAAATGTACTGACAGTATAAAGTATTTTTACATTGTCAACCAATGAGAGACATGTGTCAGAATAAATCTTATTTTTAATTTTAAAAACTGAAATTACATGATAAATTAAAGTATTTTGATTGGTCGTATGTATAAATCATTTCTATTTGCAAGTAGAAATGATTTGATTCATTCATTTAAACTTGTCCATTTCATTGAGTATACTTTTTGATAACTCAAAAATCTCCTATGGCAACAATCGGTAATCTTTTATACATTCCAAACCAAATTCCCAGACCAACCTATGTTCGCATATTGGACACCACCCTCCGCGACGGTGAACAATCCCCTGGTGCCGCAATGTCTTGTAAGGAGAAACTAGATATCGCGCGCCTACTAGTAAAGTTACGGGTTGACATCATTGAAGCAGGGTTTCCTTCTGCTTCCAATGATGACTTCACCGCGGTTAAAATGATTGCAGAAGATGTTAGCAATGATGTTGATAGTGATGGTTATGTTCCGGTTATAGGTGGTGTGTGTAGATGCAATGAGAAGGAAGTTGCCATTACATGGGAGGCTGTAAAACATGCAAAGAGGCCAAGAATTTGTACTTTTATAGCCACTAGTCCCATTCACATGGAATACAAACTTAGAAAGACCAAAGATCAGGTACTCAAGATCGCTCGTGATACGGTGAAGTTTGCACGGAGTTTAGGTTGTTGTGATATCTCATTTGCCGCTGAAGATGCTGCCAGGTTACAACTTACACGACATAACTTAATTATTTTCTTATGAATTTTGTGTTTAAGCTTATATGCAATGTGAAACTAGATCGGAGAAGGAATTCCTTTATCAAATATTGGGAGAAGTTATCAAAGCTGGGGCAACAACAGTAGTCATACCTGACACTGTAGGCATAGCAATGCCATTTGAATATGGAAATCTCATTGCTGATATAAAAGAGAATACTCCTGGAATTGAGAATGTTATCATTGCAACTCATTGCCATAATGATCTTGGACTTGCTACTGCCAACACCATTGAGGTAATTACCATAAAACCATAGTTCTACCATTCAATTTGTTCTTAATAAACATAAAATATCAGACATTAAAATAGAGACTTTATCTATTCTATTTTTTTTCTCCGTCCTCCCCCACTCTACACTCCGAAGCCTTTGAGTTTTTATTACAAGATAACAGAAACAAATTGTGGTGGATGTTATTCTGTTGTACAGGGAGCTTGCTAGTATTGGTATTTTAAGTTTTTTGAGTTGCTTTGGGGCTGCTTTGTTAGAAGGTGAGTTCTGTAAGTTTTGTTTAGGTGACTCTTTTCAATAAGTGCCTCTAGTTTGGGTGAATGAGTAGCAGATTTTTTTTTTCTGCTATGTACTTTCTATTTAGCTAGCATTTCCTGTTTTAGTTTCTTTTTCAATTTAATGCATTGTGCTTTGCTTTGTAAAAAAAAAAAAAAAACATAAATCATCAAAAAAAAAAAAAAAAAAAACAACGAAAAGTTGAATTGCTTTTAATGTCTTTAGATCTTGATGAAAACCACTCAAATTGGATCGGATTTAGAAGTGATCTTTCAAAACCAATATAAAATTAAAGAACCGCATTTATATATTTTAACATTTATCTATTAATTATTTGTTATATTTAATTTGTTTTAGTATTATTTATTTAATTTTAATATTTTATTTATTTAAATATTACTGATAGTTTTTAATTTGTAATTTTATTTGTTTAAATATAATTGGTAGTTTTTATTTTTTAATTTAAGTTTTCAATCTATTATTTCATTTATAATATTAATATTAATAAAAAATTATAATTTATATTTTGAATATTCAAAATTTTATCAAAATTAAATTGTGTGAAATTGGATCGAAATAGATTAAATTTTTCTATCTAATTATCCAAAACTAACTAATAATTTAATTTTTATATCACATAAATTTTTCAGTCAAAACCAACCTAATCTGTCCAACAAATTATGGGTGGAAGTGGATAAAAAAAAAGAACAAATTAAAGAGATAATCAAAACCAAACCAAACCAAATTGAAAAAAAAGTTGATTGTTTTTTATTTGGTTCCAAAACTGAACCCAACAAATGAAAATTGAAGTAGTTTCGTTCGGTAATCGGTTTAAGTGTTAGAATCACCAACTGATGAATTAAATTTTAAATTTTTTTATTTTATTATATCATTAAGTCTATATTGGTCCAACTATTTTCCACTTTTGTTTATGCTTCTTTTATTTTAGCTAAACACACAGTTAAAATCAAACTCCAAACATTGAAAGTAGAAATAATAAGTCAAAAAAACTTGCTCTTGCTGAACTAGTGTTCTCTTTGCTTGTCACTGTTGTTGATCGCTCTACCGTTATTCTAATATGTTATGGTCGTTTTCTTCGTTCTCAAGTTCTCTTAGTTAATTTTCATTTTCTTCTTCAACAAAATTCCTTATAGTCTTGTTACAAAATATTCTTGACATGTGTTTGATAGGGTTATTAAAAAAAATCCAAGAACTGAATCGAACCGCCAAACCGAACCAAACTGAAGTTAAAATAACCGAATCGTTATGTTTGGATTGTGAACCAAACCATTATGCTCAAACATTTCGAGAACTGAACCGTAACTGAAATCGAACCGGACTGAAACTAAATTCGAACCAAATCTAAACTAAAAAAGGCTTAAAACAAGTTAAAAAAAAATTTAAAATTTGAAAAATAGGTACACTTCGGAAAAAAAAAATTGTCCCTAATGATTCGGTTTGAAATTTCAAAACGGTATACTAAACCAATAATTTTGGTTCCGTTCGGTTCTTAGTAAATTGAAATGGTTAGGTTCAGTTTGAGTGAATTTTTACTATAGTTTGATTCGGTTCGATTCAAATTTTCTCACGAATTGTACCATGAACATCCCTAATGTTTGAGATGTGAAACATGTTAATTTATGGAGATTAATACATTTTGTTTTTATAGTTGTGTTTTATTTGTTATGCTTTCAAATTCCTTCTCAACCTTGTAATGTCAACTGTCAACTTTTATGTTTGATAGTAAACTTTATTTTAGGATGCGAATAAAAATCATGTAACTATTTTGTACGAATTAAGAACAACTTGTAACTTATTTGAAAAAATAAAACATTAAATATAACATATAAAATAAATTATTTGAGAAAACAATAGTATAAAATACACCAAACACACAATAGTATATAAATATAAATTATATAATTTTTAAATAAAAGCATTACAAAACATTCAACCAAATCAAACCAAATCGAATCAACTAAACTAAATTAAACCGAATCAAACGGTTTAGTTTGATTCAGTTTCATTTTAAAAAAATATTAAAAATCAAACCAAACCAAATCGATTTGAAAAATTTTTTAACTAAAAATTAATTCAAAACAATCCGACTACACCCCTATCTCAAACACTTCTACTCCTTCTATTAGATGCTAATAATTAATTGTGCTAGATAATCACTTTGCTAAATAATTACTATATAACCATAACTCTGCATTCAATTTGTTCTTAGTAAACATAAAATATCAGAAACTATATATAATACATATTTTCTCTATTCATTTTCTTCTTTCAGGGTGCACGTGCAGGTGCTCGACAATTAGAAGTAACAATCAACGGGATTGGTGAAAGGGCCGGTAACGCTTCATTAGAAGAGGTGAGTTACGACCTTAGGTTTTGGGTTATTTTTCTTTTAAAAATTATTTTTAGACTGTTATCGATTTTTAAAATAAAACATTAATTTAAATAGTTATTCTTAAAATTGTATTTTAAATGAGCAATTCTTGCATGGACACGACCCTAAATCCACATTTTTAAGCACAGCCAATAAGAAAGAGTCTTTTTTTTAATTTATGTTAATTTTAATTTTGTTTTTAATTGGATTCATGGGATGGTTGAGATTATGAAGGAGAGAGAAAAATCAGTATTTATTTTTTAGTTAATTAAAATTATGTGATTGGTTGTGTGTAAAACAATTTCTTAGGTATGTGTCCACCTAAGAATTTTCCATTTTAAATATGTTATCCTTTGACAATAACTTTTCATAAATTATTTTGAGATAAGTTTAAGGAAATAATTGTGATTTTGATTGTAATTTAGGGTGTGTTTGGTTCGAGGTAAACGGAGGGGAGGGGAGGGGAGGGGAGGGAATGTTTATAATAAAATGTGTTTGGTTCAATTTTTAGGAGGGGAGAGGAGGGGAGGGGAGGGGAGCAAAATCCCTCCAAATCATACATTTTGCGTTCCCCCGAATCGGGGGGATTCGGAGGGGAGGGGAGGGAATGTGACTGTTGACATTTAATAAATTAATATATTTACTAAAATACCCTCAATTTTATTTTATTATTTCAAAAATAATTATTTTCTTTCGTCTGCTTTTTTTCTTTCTCTATTGCTTATATCAATTTATTATAATTATTTTTTACTTTTAAATTTTTATTTTTATTTAATAAAATTTATAATAACTATAATTTTTAATTTTTTATTATAATTTTTATGTTTATTTATATTAATTTTTTTTCTAATTTCGTTATATATTCTATTTTATATATATATATATATATATATATATATATATATATATATATATATATATATATATATATATATATAAAATAATAAAAATAATAATATTTTAAACCATTCAATTATTTTGTTTATTTTATATATTATATATATCGATAAATTATTTTATGTATTCAAAAGTTGTTATCAATATATAGATAATTTTGCGCCGAAAGTTATAATACATATAAAGTGTATTCAATTTTTTTAATATTATGTGGTAAGTTATAAATTTTTAATCATTAAATATTACGAATATTATTTTCAAAAAATTATTTATGAAATTTTCAACTTTGAATACCATATCAGTTATATAAAATCATAAGGATAAAAACGTAAACTATTAATAAAACCCCTCCCCTCCCCTCGTGAACCAAACGTATTTTTAACCAAATTCCCTCCCCTCCCCTCCCCTCCCCTTGTTTGAACCAAACATATATATAATTAATAAAATTCCCTCCCCTTCCCTCCCCTCCCCTTCCCTTCATTAAAATTCCTCCCCTCCCCTCCCCCTCATTTGAACCAAACAGACCCTTAATTTTAATAATATATATTTAAATTATAAAATGTTAAAATTAGTCTTTTAATTGTTATAAAATTAAATTAAAATTTTTTAATGTTTCAAAAACTATTTTTATAAAATTCATTTTTGTTAATATAAAAAAATTTATTTTTTTAAATGTAAAACATACCGACCCTCTTCTTCTTTGATGATGATGATGATCATCATCATTATCATCTCGACAGAAGTTATAACAAATTTATTTTTATTTTTAAAAAATTAATTTAAAAAGACAGTATTTTGATTAACATACTATAAAAATTTGTATCATGTGTTTAATACAATTTATTATAAGAGATGTTTTTGGATATTTGTTTGGCCATATTAATTTATATAAAAAGGTAACAATTCTTAAATATATTTATTTTTAGAACACCTTTTTACTCTTATTTAAAACATTTTAATTTTTAATATTAGTGCTTCTATTTAATGTCTCACAATTTTATGTGAGTAAGAGCCTAATAACAGAGTCCAATATCAGAATTTTTTTTGCCACCCGTTGCATCTTGTGTGATTGGATAATTCAATCCAAACATCCCTACTTTGAAAATAAGAATAAGAGTAAAATGTTATTGGTGTTTATCTAGTAAGGATAAAATGAGGGAACAAAGTTGAAGTATTTTATAAAAATTGAGAGCTAGAGTATTAATTTATAGAGAGTTATAATTAATTTTATAAAAATAAAGAAATAAGTTAAATAAGTAACTAAATAAAATAGATTTGTTATTCATTGAATATCTTTAAATTGACATTCTACTAATATAGTAATATTAAAAGCCTAACCAAATAATAATAAAAAATGTCAACTAATAATATTATTTAAAATTAAACTTGAATATTTGAATAGTTTTTTTTATTTCTTTATCATAAATATGCATTGTGTACACACCAAAAATACTTAGGGTGATATAGGAGCTCAGAAGACTGAGATAAGTGGTTGTAACAAGGAAGTAGGCTTGTAGTATTCATCCGAGTAAGTCTGAGCATCTTCCTTACTCGGTGCATTAACCAAGTCGGAGGGAGCATCAAATCACCACCTCGGTCGTCAACTATCCCTAATCGAATGCGACAGTTACGAATACGAAGGGATGTCTGAACCGTTACACAGAGCGTTATGCTTCTTAAAGAGGACGTCATAAGTTACAATTGTTGCCATTGTTGAGGGACTTCAAGAGTCGCTTCATGAAGGCTTCAGTTCAATAGTACAGAGGTATAAATAAGGGCTCCCACTTGAGGGATAAGAAAAACATTCATTCTTGAGTTCACACATATCATTCTCGTGCAACTCAAATCCCTTAATTCATTCAATCATCCTTTCAGTTTTACTCAATACAGTTGCAACCTCATTGGATTAGCTTTTGAGAGGTGATCCATATGTGTTTTAGAGGAATACATTGTTATGAAAAGTTCAATTAAGTTCTCCATTTAAGTGTAACTAAAATAGTTATAACACCTCGGGTAAATTATTATAAAATTCTATTACAAAGAAAAATGGAGGTCTGGGGCTTTAAAACCTCATCAAAATGAATGAGACGTGTATTGCGAAGATGGCTTGGAAGATAGAAAGAGGTGTTACGGTTTTGTCGTGCGAGGTGTTAAGGAAGAAGTATAGCAGACTAACTAGACGCGTGAATAGTATGGAAGCCAAAAAAACTGACTTTAGCTTATGGAAACAAATAGTTAAAACTTGGCCTATGCTGGATATTTTTTTCAGATGGGAGATTGGTGATGGCAGAAGAATTGACTTTTGGGAAGATTGTTGAATGGAAAATGGCTTAAAGCTCAGAAAGGTTTATTAATTTACTTCTAGAAATTCAGAGCACTCACTTAATTAACCTTGTTGAAACTAATGAAGATTGGAAGTGGAGCTTCATCTAGGAGATGTGCCAGCAGAAGTAGTGGATCGTATTTGAGCTTTAGATCCGCATGTGAAGGATTGCACAAGGGAATATATGTGTATTTGAAGAGGAAGCACAACAGGGGAATTCACCATTGCTAGTACTTATAGCAACATTACAGAAGAAAGAAATGAGTTGATGGAGAAAGAATGGAGAATGATTTTGAAGATTAGAAGTCCATAAAGGATTTGTTAGATTAGAAGTCCATAAAAGATTAGAAGTCCATAAAGAATGGAGAATGATTCTGAGATTGCAGGAGTCTATCTTCTGTAATAGTTACTGTTTTTCCATTAATAATATAATTTATTTTCCTCTTGAATTTGGGTTTCTATCATTGGTAACTCTCAATGTCCTCTCCCTTTCTATCTCTATCCTTTATATAACTATCATTCTCCTTTAACCAACTAGCCACATCAACAAATATAATTCATTTATCTCTTTGACACGTTTGTTAGGCTGAGGCCCAAACCAAGTACCTAACAGACCGTCTAGAAAAATTCGATGCAACCATGTCAAGTAACATAAGTTTGTTTGTAGAATGCCCAGATTTCATGAATGATGTTATTAGGAGTGACTGTAATGTTGATCAATTGCCTCCTGTAGGCTAGTTTGTTACTTATAATATAAGATCATCATAAATCTTACTAATGACATAAGTAAGCTATACTTTTATTTTTTTAGTTAAGTAGTCTAGTTACTAGAATTCACCTTTTAAAGGTGAAAAAGTGGAATGTCATGGATTTAAATGTGCGCCCCTGTATCTGATATTTCTGTACAACTAACAACTAAGCTGACTTAAAAAGACATTCGACTATAATTACTATCAGATGATCTATTAGTGTATTATAGCTTTATGATTAATAAATTTATAAATTATAGACCACTCTTTATTTTTTGTTGTGGTATCCTCTATAAATTATAGTTTATAGATCACAAATAATAAATGTCTCACAAATAAAAGCTGATTAGCCCAACACCACATTAAAATAAATGAATATCAATATTTAATTACCTATCATTTTTAAGTTATTAATCAATTTACTACTTTATCACAATTTTCTTTGTTTTTCTTTGTACATTCAAGGTTGTTATGGCCCTAAAGTGCAGAGGTAATGATATCTTATATGGTCTACATACAGGAATTAATACAAGACAAATATTAAGCGCAAGCAAAAAGGTTACATATTTAAAATTCTTGCGGTTTTTTTATTTTAAATTTTCTCTCATTGAATTTCATTTAAATTTCATAATAAATGTAATTAGGTGGAAGAGTACTCCGGAATGTTTTTACAGCCCCACAAGGCTCTTGTTGGTGCTAATGCTTTTCTTCATGAGAGTGGCATTCATCAGGTTTGTGATATCAATACTTATAATACTTGTGAAAAAGAACACAGTTACTTTTCATATTATGTTTTCAATTAACACCTAAAGACACATATGAAATTTTATGCTTTATAGGATGGGATGTTAAAACATAAAGGCACATATCAAATAATATCTCCTGAAGATATTGGTCTTGAAAGATCAACTGAAACTAGTATTGTACTAGGGAAACTTAGGTATGTCATTTGCTTTTATTTTAATTAAACATTATTTATGTTTATGTGAACTTTGTAAGAATTTAAAATAGTTTAATAGGTTTTAATCTCACAAAAATCAAGACAAAAATGTGATTAATAAAATCCAACAAAATATATATCTGAAAAATCAAACAAAATACACGAGCTTATAATATATTATTTTTTTCAAGTCTAAATGTAAAATCTATTATCTAACAGAATACTTGAGCTTTATATATATATATATATATATATATATATATATATATATATATATATATATATATATATATATATATATATATATATATATATATATATATATATGGACACACACGTGTGTGTGAGAGAGAGAGAGATAGAGATGAAGATTTTGCTCAAGTGTGTTATCGCGATAGGGTATTTAAGCTAATTATACGAAAATAGTGAATTTTCTCTCCAAATCTAGGTTGGATATATTTATAGGTGCTTCGGGCCGTTTCGAGAATAAAGGAAGGAGTTTGTTCCTATTCTAAGGATTCAGCCATAATTTAAGGATTTTGACCGGATTATGTGAGTGAGTCGAACTGGCCTCCCTTCATCACAAGAGAAGTTGGTGGCGACCTCATATAAAGGTTGACTTGTTCTACATAATCAATATAAAAAGTATTGTACCTCGCAGTCATAAAGCACTACGTCAGTCAGTTTGGATATGTTGAGCAAGTGACTCTAAGCACAAGAAGGGAGGGATGTTGAACTGTGATATTGAAACTTTGTGATTAATTTACAACTTTTTACTTAAAACAACATCTTGTGTCAGTAGAGTTAAAAAAATGAGATAAAAGCAGCAAAAATGGAAGGATAAAATTTAAAGGAAAGTAAATAAAATAAAGTAGAGAGACAAAGAGAGAGTTTATAGAGATTGCACTAGGATTTATAGATGTTTATATAATCTCTTGGCACACTCCTTGATGGGCTAATTTATATACGTGCAAGTTTACACGATCAAATTAGTAGCAAGTGATAAGAAAGAGTATCGATCCCATCGAGATTGTATTAAACATAATGATTTTCATACAAGAAGTTGTAAAGTAATTATGAGCAATAAGATAAATAATAATGGTGTTGTCAAAGTCAGTGTTCAAGTAAAACAGATCTTAGAATAACGCAAAATTGAGAGTGGAAATATATCAAGAGTGATTGAGTTGAACTATGATCCATTATAATTTTAGAAGTGAATATGTGTGATGATGAGCAGTGTCGTGACATGTGAGGTGAGAGTGATCAAGTGGTGTATCTCTACAACATCAAAAAATGCATATAGAGGGAAAGGGAACAAATCTCGAAGCCTCGCTTGTAACGCTAGTATGCGTCTATTTGTATTATAAAATCCTCAATGGTAGCAGCTCCTTATATCTAAGCAAGCTAGGCAAGTGAATATCTCTATCCTAATCATTCAACCATTTTTATTAAGGAAACCGCTTGTTGTAGGACCTCTATTCAAAAACAAGCTGTAATCTACTCCTAAGTTGGCCAGACAAAGAAATAGACTTATAAAAGGTTAACATATAATAAAACAAGTTACTTAACGACACACCATATCACTTAAAACAAATTAAAATTAATTTCACATTGCTCAACTATAAAAGTTTTAGCTTATAATGAGCAAAATAAGAACAGTACAGAGAGATCTTAAGCTAAACATTCCTAAGCAAGAAGATAGAAATGATAAACCTAAGTGTGACACTTTAATCACTTGCATTTTGTTAATCAGCAAGTGACGTCTTCCATCACGTCTCTCCTCGACTGGAACGTTGGCTCCTCCTTAATTTCAGTTATGCAAAACTTTCTAAGTTTCAGAACCTCCTTCTTCATTGCATTGCAACTCTAATTATAAAGGATTTCCATCTGCATAATGTCTCTCTTTTTTCTTGGGTATTTACAATGATTCATTAACTTAAGCCCAAAGAATAAAGCATATTCCTTTGTGTTATTGATTTTCCCATTTCTCTAAGTCCTTCTTTTTCCTTCAGCTTGTGCTCCTCGTTACAAACGACAGCAGTCTTGTGTCAGCTCACCCGAGTTAACCTTAAAACCAGCAAAAACACATTAAAATACCAAAAGGGAGTACCTATTGTGCTCCAACCTAATTGATATAAAAACATCTTAAATGCAATAAAACAATAAATAAAAAGGCTATTACTACTAAATACTTCAAATGTAAAAGCATGTATTAACTCATAAAATGTAGGTTAACGCACCCCCAAACTTGAATCATTATGTGTCCTCAGGTGATGCGACAGGAAATGACATAGAGAACTTCTTTTTTACAACAACCCTTTTTCTTCAGAACCAACCTTTTCAAATTCAAAAATCTTCTCAAAGGAATTGTTTAAAAAATAGGCATAACTCAGTCCTGAGGCTCAATCTTAATTGTGTGTGCTCTTTGGATCACCAACACGCCCTGTCATGAAAGTTATCCAGCCTAAATTCAACTTTGATTATCTCATCCTATGTTCTAAGAGTTCGATTTTCCTGTTTCAGCAAGGGGTGTTTGACTATATGTTTTTGTTACTTTATACTTAGGAGTCACACATGCATTTATTGATAATTAGATTAATTGTAGTTGTTCCACCTTTTCACGTGACAGGATCTCACTTGTAATGAGTCCAATCTGTTACTAATGGTGAAGACAACTATTGTTCCTCCAGTTTCAGGCACAGGAAATGTTCCTCAAGACATGGGCACAAGAACTTATTATTTATTGATGAAGTGAACTTTAGCTTTAATTTATTTACACGCATTGGTGTGTTTATTAATTAGGCATATACAATGTGTCCACTGTACTAAGTCTTAAAACATCAGCGCTAACCTCCCCTCATTAAACCTTTCAATTTGATCTCTTTTTTCATACTAAAAAATAATTCAAACTTGTTAAGAGGCTGCCTACTTTCCAGACTACTAGAGCTATGACAGGGGTTAACAGTAACAAAAGATTAGTGCAATAGATCCTCCTCAAGACTTTGTTTCCAGAAACTGTTAAAGTCCCAACATAATTTCTTCTAAATCTTCTAAGGTTGTTTGTCCTAAGGGGATGTTAAATCAAGTTATTCATATATTTTATTCTTTTTTTCCCATAAAAACAACTACCAAAACATAATTAAATTTAAAAGAAACATGCATGAATTTCATTTATCCAGGGCTCTAGGAAGCCAACAAAAACAAAAGCAAACAAGTTGTAAACAACCAACAGAACAACAAACAATAAACTAACAACTAAAAGCAAACTAGAAACAAGACAGTTAACCTGACGGGTTATGGCACGACAGAACAAGACAATAACTATGAATATAAAATTAAAATTAATCATGAAATGGTTTGTAGGTCAAGTGTGAAATACCTGTCAGGCTACAAGCTGCTGGTTTTCCTCATTACATATTTTTTGGACTTTTTTCTATTCTTCAACACTTTCTCTACTTTCTTCATCCAACTTTGTTCAACCTCAGGAGGCATGAAAAAGGTCACCTCATGGACACCAGCATCCTTTGATTTCAATTTCTTTTTCTTTAGTTTTGGGGAAGACACAAAGGCCTTTCCATAATTATTCCTCAAAACACAGTATACTGAAATCTTTAGAAGTGACAAAAGTGGAATCTTTTGTGTAGGTGTCATGTCAGGGGTTATCTCCAGTGTTTCATACTTTTTCAACCAAATTTCATCAGGTGGTTTTTGGTGGAGGCCTTCTTATGTCACCATCCTCCTTGAGTTCTTCTTTTTTTATGAACATAATCTTCCCAAACAGTTGACCTTCCTTGGTTTTCCTTATCCTTTGAGAGAATGGTGTAGATGGTATTTCTCGAACAAAAATTCTTGATGCCCCATATTCTGGAACGTTAGATGTTGTCTGTACAGCTGCAGGTGATGTGACAAAATACTTCACCTTCTGCATATTTGGATTTGACAAATCAGCAATTTGTGTGACAATATGGGTTGACTATTTTAGCTTCTAGAGTGTCCTCATCTGATATATCAGAGGGCTTTGGATCTTCATACTCCCATGAGCTTAGATTAGTAGAAATTCGAACAATTTGAATCTCTAAATTTTTTATACTCTCACTTTGAGCTTGAAATTGTAACTTTGTTTCTTGCATGAAAGTTATTAAAATAGATTCTAGCTGGTAGGTTCCATTAATTACCACAATTGCATTATGAGCAGAACTAGGGTGATTTATCCATCCTCCACAAGCAAAATCAGAGCCATATGTCATGACATTCAGTGGTGCAAGAACTGTCACGACAGGCGGCATCATAAAGGACTTTAACATGTTCTGTATTTCAGCCAGTTGAACAGCCAGAACAGTGGTTTGACTGACCTTCATTATGGAGAAATTAACCTGTATATAGCATTGTTGCACACCTGTCGTGTCACTAAAAGACATAAAATGTCAAATACTCAAACATAAATTTAACAAACTTCAATGAAAAATCAAAATCTTAATGAAACAATCCCTGGCAACTCTAATAAAATTTAAGGGGTTAGTTTATGTACGTGCAAGTATACACGGTCAAATTAGTAGCAAGTGATAAGAAAGAGTATTGATCCCACAGAGATTGTATTAAGCATGATGATTTTCATACAAGAAGTTGTAAATTAAACATGAGCAAAGAGATAAATACTAATGTTGTTGTCAAGCTCAGTGTTCAAGTAATCTACTCCTACGTAGGACCTCTCTTCAACAACAAGATGTAATCTACTCCTACGTTGGCCAAAAAAAAAATAGACTTATAACAGGTAAACATATAATAAAACAAGTCACTTAACGACACACCATATCACTTAAAATAACTTAATATTAATTTCACGTTCCTCAACTATAAAAGGTTTAGCTCATAATGAGCAAAATAAGAACAACACAGAGAGATCTTAAGCTAAACATTGCTAAGCAAACAGATAGAAATGATAAATCAAAGTGTGATGCTTTAATCCCTTGCAAGTTGTTAATCATCAAGTGACGTCTTCCATCACGCCTCTCCTCGACTGGAACGCTGGCTTCTCATTAATTACAATTCTGCAGAAATTTCCTAGTTTCAGAACCTCCTTCTTTATTGCATTGTAGCTTTATTTATAAAGGATTTCCAGTTGCATAATGTCTCTCTTTTTTATTAGGCATTTACAATAATCCATTAACTTAAGCCTAGAGAATAAAGCATATTCCTTTGTGTTGTACTATGATAGTACAATGCACATAGGATACATCATGACACCGTGGCATAATTGCAGCAGCAATAGCAGTGTGTTAGCAACAACAATAGTGTGACAACTTCTCATAATTTTGTCTTGTAGTGCTTCCTTCTTATGCTTTGAATATGAATGGTTTTCTCCCTCTTTTTCAGCACAACAAAATTTCTCCTTTTCTCTAAGTCTTTCCTTTTCCTTTAGCTTGTGCTCCTCGTTACAGAAGACAAAAGTCTTGTCTCAGCTCGACCGAATTAACCTTGAAACAAGCAAAAACACATTAAAACACCAAAAGTGAGCACCTATTGTGCTCCAACCTAACTCATCTAAAAACATTTAAAATTCAATAAAAAATACATAAAAAGGCTATTCCTACTAAATACTACAAATGTAAAAGCATGTATTAACTCTCAAAATGTGGGTTAACACTCCTCTCCTCAAGAAATTCTTCTTGAGAATTCTTATAAAAATAATATATTTGATCTTTTACCAGGTTATGTCTAAAAACCTTTGTACAATCAGGTGTTACATTTTAACATGGTGATCCCTTAAACCATGAGTATCACACTCTTGATAAAATAGTTGAACACCAGTACAATAAAAACCTCATAAGTATATTTCACTCACACACGCATTAAGGAAACTTTTAGTGAAAGAGAATAAAATAGAGATAGGTAAGAATAAGAAATTGATGATTAGAATCCGATATCCGGCGTTACTTCAAATGATGGGAAACCCCCTATTTGTTAAAGAAAGTGTGGCTCAAAAATGGAAACAATTCATGGGCTTTAAAATGTTCATAATCGATAATACATATCATATAACCGATTATGCAATTCAAATATGGAAGGTTTTTAAATAGCGCCATAATTAATCAATTATAAGTCATAATAATCGATTATGAGTCATTAAAAAAGAAATTATCGACTAACCTAAATATGATAATCAATAATCTAGTGTAAACTACACTCATAAAGGATTCTTTAAGCTAGTAACCAACTAGATAATTGCGTAAAACATTATCTGGTGATTTTAACAAAATAAGAGGGTACTCAAAAACATTTGGTAAATGTGTGACATTTGTCTTAGTATCTTATGAGTTACTCTAACACATTTATAATACTCTGGTCACTTAGACAATTTGCTAAGTGCACAATCGAACATGCAGGCTTTCACACTTCCACTCTTTCTCAACTTTGAAGCTTCAAGTTTCTTGGTACATTATGTTTGACTTCAGCACTTCCGTGGGACCCTAAATCTTCTCTCTAATGAGGTTTGATCTAACTTCAGGATGGGCGTTATCATCAGAGATAGTTGGAAAAGCAACATGATTCCACCAAACATGAGAGCCATCATATAAACCACCATGACCAAAATATAAGATTTTCATTTGGTATTCGTGAAGGGACCACATTCATCAAGCAACATGATTCCACTAAACATCAAGGTCATCATCAAAACCACCATGATCAAAACATCATATGCAGTCTATTGAAGATGCAAACACATATTTTAGTGAAGGTATAACAATAATATGCCAGATAAGGGCAAGAATCCTTGAATGAAGGTCTAACCATAATATACCTTATAAGGTGGCAAGGATCCTTCTGTAAAGGTTTACCAGTAATATGTCTGATAAGGAGGCAATGTTACTTTTGTGAAGGTCCAACAATAATATGCTTTATGAGGCGAAAAGGATCATTTAGTGAAGGTCCAACAATAATATGTTTGATAAGGGAACAAGGATCCTTCAATGAAGGTCCAACAATAATATGCTTGATAATATGACAAGGATCCTTTAGTGAAGATTCAACAATAATATTTCTATAAGGTATTAAAGATCTTTCAGTGAAGGTCCAACATTAATATTCAAATATGATGGCAAGGTTTCCTTTGTAAGGGTCCAACAATGTTACCCCCTAGGAAATGACGATGTTTCCAAATATTTAGGCTTGATTCTTAATGAGTTAATTTGACATCTTTCGTTCTTTGTTGGTGATCCGACAAAGCTACATATAATTTTAATAATAACTCCTCACTAATATCTTTGATGAGACATATGGTGCTACAATTTGAATGTGGTTCACATAGAATCTAGATTTCCAATGGTAAAAAATTATTATACAGTTGGATTCAAAACTTTTCTATCAAAATCATCAGCTATAAAATCTATTATGGTGTGAAATACAATATTTATTTGCAAAGTGACGAGTGACGAGCATGCATTAGCTATTCTTCTTTATAAAATAAAAAACATACACATGAAAAAGACTTTTTTTAATCCTTTAATATGAGAAAGAAGAAACAATAACAATAATAAAGTGGGTCATGCAGACAGCCAACCCCCAAAATATCATTATGGTGAGGCGGTGGTAGCTTAGCTGCTTTGTTGAATTTTAGTGAAACAATATAGGAATTTATGGCCCTACACTTATTAGAGGATAAAACATAAGAATACAAAAGATAAAACACATTTTCATACAATCGATCAAAGTTTATTGTTAGATAGTAATATTTATTTTTAGAAAAACCCTTGTTAACTTTAAATATCAATAAAACATTGCTAAAATAAGTTGCACAATAATTCTCTTCCAATAAAAGTAGAAATGCATTGAAGTGTGACAAATTAGAAACATAAAGTACAACCGAACATGTGTAATTAACTAATAGTTATTATGAAATAAAATATAGAAACATTAAAAAAAAAAAAAAATCACTTCCAATAAGGGTGAAATTTTGAGAGGAGCAACAGTCTTTTCCTGGGGGGTTCCTCCTCATCATCTTCTTCAACCTCATTGCCAATCACAATTAGGAGTAGAAATATTGTTGTAGTAATCAGTAATCGAGTCTAATTAATTGAAATTAAAGCTAGGTCAGTTTTACCAGATCCTAGAGTGAATGCCAATTGTATTTGCAAAGTTTATAATAGAGATGATGACACTACTCACATGTTTGATTGCGAGAGGGTGTTTACGATTATGTGAAAATAGAGAATTCCCTCTCCAACCCTAGAGGTAGAGTTATTTATAGGCGCATTGGATCGTTGCTAGTGTTAAGCAAGAGTGAGTTCCTATATTATGAGGCTTTGGGTTGGATGAGTTAGAGCATGTACTCTTATAGTCCGATATTATTTTTTATATTTTGCTTATAGTTAAAAAATTAAAAAATAGTTTATTTAATTAGTAATTTCTCGCTTAATTTATGACTTATTTTCTCTATTTCATTAACTATTTTACCCTAATTATAACAGTGGACGCCAAGCTTTTAAAAAAAGACTTGAAGAAGTAATCATCATTTCATTGATAAGAAATAAAGACATATTACATGTTTGTTGTCTATGTTTCATGACTTATTATGTGTTATTTCAGCAAGGTTATATACTAAAGGATGATGAATCTGAGATCATGTTCGCGAAATTCAAATTATTTGCTGGGACAAAAAAGGTAAATAACTAATTATGTTTTTATTATAAATATAATATAAATATAGTTATAAGAATAAATAGTTTTGTAGGAGTTTAGAAATAATAAATAATAATTCATTTTAATGAGTTATTTTTTACATTGAAAGATTCTTCCAATGTATAAATATCTAGTTAATTAAATTTCAATGTAACTTACATATAACATATAAGAGTTTAATTAAACTTACCTAAATAATTAATTTGGAAACAAACTTAATATAATGCTAGTTGTGTTTATATATGAGTGTAATAAAAATGTATTGCATTCACTATGATTAGAGTTTAATTAAACTTACCTAAATAATTGATTCGGCAACAAATTTAATATAATGCTAGTTGTGTTTATATGAGTGTAACAAAAATATATTGCATTCACTATGATTATTCAAGATGGCTTTGTCTTCACTATCTGAGTTTATTATTTTATGTTCTTATATAGAGAGTAACAAATGCAGACCTCAAGGTCTTGATGTCAAATGAAGTATACCAAGATGAACTTGTCGACAAAGTTGTGTGATTTCTAGGTAAATTATAATATTATTTGATTAAAACTAAATGTTTGGTGCAATGACTCAAGTAAAAATTCAAAACCAATTGTTCACTATATCTAAATGTAGGTGACTTGGTACTTTTGAATCCTTCAATGTAAAAATGAAGCAAATATTACTTCGAAAAGAAATAATTCATATTAGTAAATACTACATAAAAAAACTAATGTGTTTACGAGTTTGATTAGAATGTATTTGATTAATTTTTCTGAGAGATGAATAATTAATTTTTGTTTGTTTAGTTTTACTCAATTTATTTATTTTTAAATAATTTTATATTGTTTGAATATGATTTTTTTTGAGTTAAGTAAGAGTTTCGACATATTTCTATCTTAAAATTTTATTCTATTATTTATTTGAGAAGTTGAAAAATAAATATTGTCTTTTAAGCAAAATGTACATAATTTTTTAAAGATTAAATATTCTTTTGGTTTCTATAAAAGAAATTGTTGCATACGATATCAAAAGAGAAAGTACATATGGTGCCAAAAGTGATTTAAAACGCATGCAAACTAAAATATTTTAAAAATTGATTGAATTTTTTGTGGAAAAACAATAATGATTAAAATATTCCTTGTCTTTGAAATTAAAAAACCAAACATTTAAAATGAACTTTCTGTTAAAAACAATATAGAGATGAAGGAGAGATAAACGAGAGAAGAGAAGAGAGAAAGTAATCTTGTATTATCATATTCAAGTTCACTTAGCATTGCAACATTGACCATATTTATAATACATGACCAATAAGTAACCATTAACTTAAGGAATACATAAAGGTTCGAAAATTAACTTATATGAGTTAAAGAATATAGAAAGTTGGATAAATAAACATCTACATATATTTATTATTATTCATAACACTCCCCCTTGGATGTTCATTGAGGATATGCCTCATTAAAACCTTACTAGAAAAAACCCAATGGGAAAAATTCTAGTGAAGAGAAAAAGTACAATATCCTTTGAATGTGAGTTGCCTTGTCAAAAATCTTACTAAGAAAATCCAGTAGGACAAAATCACGGTGAACGAAAAAGGAGTGCAAAACAAGTTTATTTCCCCCCCCCCCCCCCCTCATGCTTAAAAGTTCTTCGTGGAAGTGACTTCATATAGTGCATGATTTGATGAATTTGTTGCTATGAGTTGTTTCATAGATCCCATGAAATGGTTGTACCTCCACAAGTAAACAAGTGACACATTTGTGATCTAACATTATAAAGATATGATAAGTAACTTACAACTCGGTAATAAAGTATTTATCTGAATTTATTTCAATTTGTTTGTGTAGGTGAAGAAATATATCTTGCTAATAGATTAACAGAAATTGATATATCATGGAAAGTATATTAAGCAGGGTATGTCGGTGCTTGAATTACACTGAGATATGGTACTTCTGGATCAAGTAGGTCTAAAATAATCTTATCCAAATCCACTAATCTAACATCATCGGGTTAGACAAAAATTGAGACTTGCCCATATAGAAATACATTATCACCTAAAATGGAGTTATTTGTATATCTCTCCCTTAAAAATATTCACTGAGCCGATTATAACACTTGCGTCTAGATTGTTTGAGTCCATAGATAGACTCGCTCAATTTGATGGAGTAGCTTTCTTGAAATTCATAATTATGTGCATATGGTATATTGAACCCTTTAGGGAGTTTCAAGTAAATTTCACTATATAGTGAGCCATAGAAATAAATAAGTTTTTACAACATCCATCATGTGAAAATTAAGTCTTTCATGTGCTACAAGATTGATTAAATGTCAAAAAGTGTTTGCATCTATTACAGGTGAATATGTATCATCAAAATCAATCTCAGGTCTTTGTGAAAATCATTGAGCGACAAGTCAAGCTTTGTATCTCACAATTTCATTATTTTCATTTTGTTTTTGCGAGAAAACTCATTTGTATTCAACTGGTTTCACACCTTGAGGTGTTTGAGTTACAGGTCCAAACACTTGTCTTTGGTGAAGTGAGATTAATTATGCTTCAATTGCATATTTCCATTTAGGTCAATCCTCACTCAGTGTAAAAACTTTAATACACGTTTTTTCATGATTCTTTTTGTCATTTATCACATAATATCATTAATGTCTACTTCATGTCGGTTCCATTGTATTCTGTTATGGACATAATTTATCGAGATCTCTTTATTTTTATAAGTTTCAAGTACCTGATCAATCTCTTCTGGAGATAAAATGCTTATTATGTCTGAAGATTATTTTAGATTTTTTATGTCCTCAGTTGGGGCATCTTTATTCTTAGCTCCCTTTCTTGTTCGATGGTTTTTTATCTTTGGAACCGATTAATCTGCCACGCTTTTGGATTAGTGAAGAATTTGGTCAACAATATAGAGATGAAGGAGAGATAAACGAGAGAAAGAATAATTAGTATGCTAATATGAGATTAAATATTAATGAATTATCTTAATTCTTACTAATTAGTAAGAGAGAACAATTTGATAATTTTAATGACTAGTATTTTGGAGAATATGAGGATTTGGCGAGGGTAGAATGGTAAATCATAAGTAAGCCACTAAATGACAAATAACTTTTATACATATCATTCCAACTCCTCTTTTCTTCATGAAATTTTTATTTGTTAGTAAGAAAAGAGAAGAGAGGAATAAGATAAAGAGGAAGAAGATGAGAAGTGTTTAGAGCAAAGAAAGTGGAAGAATCATTATCAAAATCTTCATCTCATCTCAAATTAACATATTCTTCTTAATTAAGGTGGGTTCTAGTTTTGTTGTAGCTTTGAGAGAATTTTGCATAAAATTGAGAATTAGGTTTTTTGTGAATCTTTTTTATATTTATGAAATTGATAATTGAAACATGATTCTTGCTATGTCTTGTGTTATTGTTGCTAATCTATGTTGTTATGTTTTATTAATGTTGTATGTTGAATTTATGAGGTTGTGTTGTTGTAGTTAGAAGTTGTGTTTGTGGAATCATTAGAGTTTCATTACAGTTAGGTTGCTATGTATGTTAACTTAGCACTTTCTAATCTTATTTGTACCAATTCCTTAAAGTTTCTCTATTCTTGATGCATTGAAACCATGTGTGATTGTATTGTTGTGTGCTTTGATATGATATGTATGTTATATCAATTTCTCATGTTATATTGTGTGAATGTGGATACTGCATTATATTACTTTATGTACTTTTCTTTTGTGTATGTAATCTCTATAATGTAATTTTATAATCTAGTTTTTATTATGTGTATTAAATATGGGTATTGTGTTGCTATCATACAATGTGTGTTATATTATAGTAATTGTATTATGTTATGCATATCTATACTGTCAATTATGCTTAGTAGTATGCGATTTTATGCTATCGTTGTTGTGTTTGTTATTGTGCATGTATTTGCATTATATTTATGTGATGTGTAATTGTGATAATTGCTTCGAACTCTAGTAAGTCGAAGAGTAGCTTCCTATTTTGACAGAGGATGTGTTAAAGACCTATATACTATAGTTGAAGTTTGTTCTAGTATATGGGTGTCGAAATGATAGGGTTGGTATTATTTCAAATTGGACCTGTTTGTTATGTCCAATTGTTTAAGTTAGCTTGTACCCTAAGTTGACTTGTAATGGGTATTTGTGAAAAAGCCCATTAGTTTAGTATGTTAGGTTTATTATAAATAGCATACTAGTCTCTCATCATTGTATACGGTAAATCCTAATTTAGGGTGGGAGGGTTATTTGGTATTCTTGTAACACGTGTAATCTTTATTTAAAGAGAAAGTAAAGAATAACAGTTATAGCCAATTTCTTGTTGTTCTTCTTGCTTCCTATTTTGTTCCCCATTATACTCTGTTCTTGGCATCGTTTTGACAATAAATTGGTGCGGTGAGTATGGAGAAGATGCCTTCAACAAAGTATGAGATTGAAAAGTTTACTAGAGTGAACGATTTCGGTCGGTGGCGCTTGAAGATGAAATCCTTACCAGTTTAGCAAGGTTGTTTGGAAGCGTTGAAAGGATCGGCGGCCATGGACGCTGTGTTAATGGGGAAAAAAATACGGCCATGGTAGGGAAAGCCCACAACACAATTTTGTTGAGCCTTGGTGATAAGGTTCTTAGACAAGTATCAAGGGAGACAACGACATCAGGGTTATATGTGAAACTTGAAAGTTTGTATATGACCAAGTCGCTGGTAAATCGACTCTACCTGAAGCAAGCTTTATTTCATTCAAGATGATTGAAGATAAAGTGTTGGCTGAAAAGTTGGATATATTCAATAAGCTGATTCTTGATCTTGAAAATATTGATGTGAAGATTGATGATGAAGATCAAGCTCTATTGTTGTTGTGCGCCTTGCCTAGGTCACATGCTCACTTCAAAGAAACTCTCTTGTATGGAGGGGAGTCCCTGTCTTTCGAAGAAGTTCAATCATCCTTGCACTACAACATTTTTGGCCTACAGTCACGCTAAATTTTTCCATAACTCAAAAACTGTGGCCACATACAAGCTTTGGCCAGGATTTTCAAATCGTAGACATATGTCTTGAAACATTGAATCCGGGGTGTGAAACTGTGGTCTTTTCTTCATTTTTCCACGGTTAACAAACTGTAGATATTTTAAGCCGCAAAGAAAAACCGCGACATTATAATTTTCACTTCAAACTGTGGCCCAAACCCAAAAATATATACCCCGCGAAAAAAGAAGAGGCCAGTCCAGCTGATGGCACAAATGAAGAAATTGATGAGGATGGCTCTGAATATGAAGACTAGAGCAACTGTTAAGGGTGATTTTTTTGGATTTTAATGAATTTTGTTTTTTTTATAATGGCCTGTAACTATTTGAATATCAAGGTTGCTTTGGCAACTATTTCTGGAAAAAAGGGGGAGTAATGTGTGGTGTCACCCCAGAACAAGTGATGTGTGTTTCAACTAGTATTCCTAATGAAGTAGTTGAATGAAGTTTCTTTTTGCAGATGGAAGTGTAGTTCTGTGTGGTAGCAGTATGTTTGTGTGGTGCAGTAGTATAGCTGTTTTGTGTAGCTGGTTGTGTAGTTATGTATGTTGTCTAGTAGTAGTAGTATAATGGTAGCTATGCTTGATGATTGCTTGTAGTAGTGTAGATGTATTAGCTATTCCATGCTTGCGTGGTTGTGTGCTGTGTGTTTTTCTGCTGCAAAGAATCTCTGATATGGTGACATATTATTTTAGCCAAAACTTTGCCAAAGGGGGAGTTTATAGATGTTTTCATATTGGCTGCATTTTATGGTAAAACACTCCTATGTGTTATGATGTCTTGACTAATGTCATGACATGCTATATGTAGTATTCTGTAGGTTTTGTATGTTTGAGCTAATACAGGAGATAGTTGGATGTCATGCTCGATGTCATGACATCAGTAAGTGACAAGTGACAGCAGTGGCTGTTATGTTTCCTTATTTATCTCAGGCTACATTTTAGGAAACTATATATTTATTGTTGTATGGTTTACTCTAGAAGATCTCATCTACAACATATGTGTTAACACCCTGATGATGTGGAAATTAGGTTAACTTGGTTAAACCTAATTTATGTTTGGAAGGCTCAAGGCCCAAGTGCTGCATATAAGAAGATTTCTAATACTATTTTCAGAAGAAGGGATTTTGATTATGAAGAACGTGCTTGCTGCGACCTGTGCGTTCTGTGTTATTTGTTCTTAGTTTTTCTTGTGAGCCAAGAAATTATCACCTTGATGATTGCATTGGACTAGGGGGGGTTTTTGAGTTGTAATTTGATTATGTCACTCGAAGATTTTAAGCACGAGTGTTGTGTCTCTTGATTGAAGCTTTTAAGCAAGATCAAGATTTATTTGAAGTGTGTCTTCATTCTATTTTTATTTCCATCTATTTGTTATCACTGCTGTGATTGAGGGGGAGTGAGTAGGAACTCAGGTCTAGCACTAGACTGAAATTGCATTGGGTAGGTCTTAAGTGAAGAGGGTAAACATGTTGTTTAACTCTGAATTAATAACTGCTTATAGTGGATTTCCTCCCTGGCTTGGTAGCCCCTAGAGTAGGTGTTGTTATACACCAAACTGGGTAAACAATCATCTGTGTTCTTTACTGCTATTGTTTACATTTGCAAAGTTTTTAATATCTGTGTCTCAGTGGATGTCATAACATCCGATAAGACATTGACTGACTGGTACTAGGATTTTCACACCAGAATGAGTATATATTGGCATGTCGCATTTGTCTACTTCAATGGCGCGAATGCGTCACTTAAATTTAGGATCACTGAGTACATCTCTCTTGTAGATCTGAAATCTATACTAGAAAATATCCTAGAATACTCTGATAATCAAAAAGTTCTGAAACTCGAGTACCGTACTCTCTCGATTGACAATGAAGGAAAGATTATGTTCAATAAGTTTGAGCTGAAGACGGATGAAGATTTAAGAGTTATGTGGAACACATTTCACCGTTACGAAACAAAAGCTCTAATCAAGCTAGATGCGAAGATTGCAAGATCTATCGAAGAAATTCTAAATATGTTGAAACGTCCTACTCGATGATGACGTATTATTTGATTTATGTTGATGATCATCTATGTAATGTTTCGTTGTTTATGTATGTCATAACCATTATCAATGTTAATTTATCTTCGTTTCTACATCTATTTTGTTTCTGCATTTGTTTCTGATTCATTAGAATTTGGAAATACATTTCTGTAAGGTATACGGAGATGTATTTCTGGATTAAATTTAATCATAGATTTTAGACGCGACTCTTTAACGAATAAATTATGTGTGAATGAGGTGCGTCCGAAAATTCATTTTCGAACTCTATTTTTTATTTTATTTTTCACTAGGGTAGAGAAACAGAGTTCGGATCCGCTCCAGTTTTTATTTTCTCTAGTTTTCAAGTATGTTGAATAGATGCGTGACATGTGGCATCGATAAAAAACAACCGCTCAGATTAAAAATTAAGTGTTTCGTGTTTTTTTCTCTTTCTCTCAATGTAGCAAACATTTTCTTCTCTCTATTTTGAATCCGTCTCTCACTCTTGCATCACCCACCACTTTTTTGCTTTAACTTACCACTGCATGATGTCTTCCTCTTTCTCTATTTCTCACGTTGGCATCGGTGACTTGCTTCTTCTCGCTTTCCTGCCGCCGTTGTGTGTCTCCTCCTATGTGTCGCAATTTTATTTAAAGTATGAAATTAAAGATTGTTATTTGAAGTCTGGAATTTTCCTCCATTTGTATTTTCCCAACCAATGTTAGTTTTAACTTATTATATTTATATCTATCATATAAGAAAAGTAATGTTTTTTCCTAACCCACAGGCTGCCACATCAATTGCTGTCTCACAAATATTCCACATCAGCAACCTCAACCTTTTGTTCTTCCATCCATAACTTTCAACCCTTCTGCCTTCCAAACCTTTCCCATTACTTTCTTTTAATATGTACCTTACAATATGCAGTTACCAATGTCTGTTCCCACAAACTTTGTATTCCATATTCTGCAACGGTTCCACCGTCCACTATCCCTCTACTTAAATCTACGGAAGTCCGACCATTTTATAGTGATGGGCAGTTTGAAAGTGGTAGAGCTATGATCGAAGAAGAACATGAAATCAAAAAGGGGAATAAGGCTACGATCTATACGTGCCTATAATATTTCATAGGTAAATTATTATTGATCAAATTTTACTTTTGTTAATGTTGTTGCTCTGTCTGTCCTGTATTATTGTCTAATGTTTGGCTAAAACATATAATAGCAGCAAATGGTCAAAATGTGAATCTTGCAAGTTTAAAATGAACAAAATAAGTATAAGCAAGATGTTAGATGGAATGTCATGACATCAACTCATGACATCGCGCCTGCAGAATTGGAAGGAAGATTCAGTTTGTATTTAACAGATACAGAATATTCTATTTGAATATTATGTAATCCTATGTGGTGCATATTTAAAGGTCAAAAGAATAATTGAAGAATCAGATCAGAAGATTGAAGATTCAGGAAAAATCAGATCAGAAGATTGAAGATTCAACATTTTCTAATTTAGGAGATAAATTAGGAAACTCATGATTGAAAGACCTTATTTGTAGCAGAATATTTTCTGCATATTTGTAACAGCAAGGAGTTCTGCGATTTGTAATCCCAAATCCAATTTGGGATCAGGTTATAAATAGAAACCTTTGTAACCTAGTTTTAGGGCTGATAGCCAGAGCTAGGAAGATGTAGTCTCTAGGGTTAGCCGTGTATGTGAATCACCCGGTGTGTGGGATGGTCAATGATTTGTGCCTCAAAACCTGTAGGTGAGAGGTTTATTATAATCACTCAGAAGCTGTGAAGCAATGAGTGAAGTTTTTGTTCTTGGAGGAAGCTTGTAAGTAACTTCAAGTTAACGTTGTGTTTATTTGTGTTTAAAGTGTTGGGAATTAGGCTGTCGATGCAGTAGCTGAGTTGTTGACTGCTAGACATCATTGATATGATTGGGAGTGGAATGGAGATATTCCATATCTAAGGAGAACCTAAGTAGAGATTGCATTGGGTAGGGTTTAAGTGAGAAGTTGTAAATGGCGGAGTTTTGCTTCAAATTAAGACTACTGATAGTGGATTTCCTTCTTGGCTTGTTTGCCCCCAGAGTAGGTTAGTTAGAACCGAACTGGGTGAACAAATCTCTGTGTTGTTTATCTTCTGCATTGTTTGTTCAGTTATGAATGTTATGACTTTGTTTATAACATCAGGTTCAGAAGTGTTAGCTGTTCCTGAACAGAACCATGAAAAATTATAATCTGGTTATGTCTACTGAACATGAGTGATCCCAGATCTCATTGACTCTTTTCTAAGAGTAATCAAATAATGGGGGATCCATATATTCTGCTTGTGCTACACTAATAACAGATCAGATGTCTTGACATAGTGATTGACATCCGAGTTTGTCATACCAGAATTTTCAGTTAAGAACTGATTCATACTAACTTTCTGTAATTTTTAATAGATTGGCCAGAGGATCACAATTTTTTATTCTTCGATGGGCGGTTTGAAAGTGGTAGATATGTGATCGAAGAAGAACATGAACTCAAAAAGGGGAATAAGGCTACGATCTATACGGGCCTACAATATTTCATTGGTAAATTATTATTGATCAAATTTTACTTTTGTTAAGAACTGATTCATACTAACGTTCTGTAATGTTTAATAGATTGACCAGAGGATCATAATTTTTGGTTCTTCGATGGGCGGTTTGAAAGATTTTGATATGTGATCGAACAAGAACATGAAATCAAAAAAGGGAATAGGGCTACGGTTTATACGTTCCTGTAATATTTCATTGGTAAATCCTTTGTTTAATTATTGATCCAATTTTACTTTTGTTAAGAACTTATTCATACTGACTTTCTGTAATGTTTAATAGATTGGCCATAGGATCACAATTTTCAGTTCTTCAAATTGGAAATTGAGAAAATATTATTGATTGATTGGTTTAGTGGTCCAAACCTATCACTCTGTAACGGTACTTACATCCTAAAATGTAAGTAACAATGATATGATATAAAAATTAACCAAATTATATGGATTTGATTATTTTTTGTTTGGAAAAATACCATTTTCTTCCTTTAACTTTGCCTCGGGGTCCAGTCTGGTCCCTTAACTTTTAAAAAGTTCAAATCAATCATTTAAGTCTTAAAAACGGAGCACGTTTATCCTTTCGTTTGTCTCTGTTAATGAGGGTTCAAATTAAGTGCATATGTGGCATGTTTAATGTCTTACGTGGCATTTAAATGTTATATTCTTAACATGTGGGAACAAAGCCCTCATTCTTAACAGTTATCAGAACTTACCTTTTGTGAAGAAAAAACTCGTGCAGTGAAGAACGTTGAAGGCGAACATCATCGTGTAGTGAGGAACGTTGAAGGCCAACCTCGAAGCATTTGCAAAAAGGTTAGAAACTTCATGATGTGTATCAGTTCTGATTTTGGTAGAAGTTAGGGTTTTTGCATGATTTCAGTCTTAGAATTTAGGGGTTTTTGCTAAATCCGTCAAATCCATGTTTTTGCTTCTGATAAATTAGGGTTTTATTGTAAATCGTTTGTTTGCATGTATTAAATATGAGTAATTAGGGTTTTGCGTATTTATGATGTTAGGTGAAATGGACGATTATATCGTACTCACAGTTCACCATAGTGGTGAATTTGTTGATGGTGATCTTAGGGTTATGAAGGAGGGGAAGTTTCTAAGTTGAAAATAGATGTTGAAACAGGGAGTTACATTGAGCTGACAGGTTCACTCAAGTGTTTAGGGTATACGGATTTTGAGAAAATCTATTACAGAGACCCTACATTTGGGATGCAACAACTGATTGATAGTGCAGGAGCATTAGAAATAGCTGATCTTTATAATGTTCACTTAGGTGTAAAAATTCTTATTAAACACACAATTGGGCAGCCTGAGTTTGTAGATGCAGCAGGGTTAGAAAATGTTGACAATATCAATGAGGAGCATGGTGTCAATGAGGAGCATGGTGTCAATGAGGAGCATGTAAGAAATGAGGAGGATGATGTAGTTGAAGAAATGCTTTCTAAGTTGCATGAAGAAACAATCAATGAAAAGGGTAAGTCTAATGAAGCTGATTTGGAGGCTGAGAAGTTTGTGTTGGAGGCTGAGAAGGTTGTGTTGGAGGCTGAACATGATGAACATGTTGTTTTGGAGGCTGTTTTGGAGGCTGAGAAAGATTGCATGGAAAATGAGAAAGATGACAGTGCTGATAGTGGTGAGGTGGATGATTCCATAAGTAGTGATGATAGTGAATACAAATATGGAAGTGCTCTTGACGTTGATTTTAATGATTCTTCTGATGGTTATGAAGATATAGATGAAGATGAATTGGACAATCTAGTTGAAAAACATGAAGAAAGAGATGAGGGTGAAAAAATGGGAGTGATAGTGAAAGTGAAGGTCTGGTGAATGGGTGTGATAGCGATGACAGTCATGGTGTGCAAAAAAAACATATCCCTATGTTTAAGATTCAAAAGAATATGGCTGATTTCAAATGGGAGGTGGGTTCGTACTTTAGTTCAGAGGATGATTTCAAAGAGGCAATCACATCATATGCTGTCCAGAGTGGTAGAAACCTTAAGTTCACCAAAAATGATAAGGTAAGGGTGAGGTTAAAGTGTAAGGATGGATATGATTGGGAAGCCTATTGTGCCAAATCCTCAAGGGAAGCAACTTGGAAATTAAGGAAGGTGAATGATGTACATAGCTGTAGTAGGGATTATAATGTGAAAATGATGACTACCAAGTGGTTGAGCAAGAGGTTACAAAACTCCTCAAAAACCAATCCTAGGATAAAAATCAAACATATCAAGGCAAAGGCACAAAAGAAATGGAATGTAGGTGTGAACAAAACCAATGCAATTAGGGCAAGGTTTAAAGCTCGAGACATGGTTGATGGATCATTACTAGGGATTACACCATAATCTATGATTATTGTCATGAGTTGTTAAGAACAAATCCATGTTCCACAGTGAAGGTTGGTGTTGAACCATCTCAAGAAGGTTCAGAAAATTATATGCCATACTTCAAAAGGTTATATATATGCCTTGCAGCATATAAGAAAAGTTTTAAGTTTTCTAGGCATGTAATAGGGTTGGATGGTTGTTTTCTAAAGGGGCCAACAAAGTTGGGTGTTAGAAGGCCAACAACACCTTTTGTTCCCCCTGGACCAACTACAAGACTAAGTGCTACCAAGAATATGATTGGCCCTACTACAAGGAGGACAACTATAACACCCTTCTAAGCCCCGCGGAATATTAATTAAATTAAGAGTAAAACATGTACAAGGGCATTACAACTCCAAAATAATTAAAACCTTCAATCATGTCATGCTTTTTGAGGAACATAAATAACGTTATTCAGTAACATGTTTAACACAGCGGAATAGTTTCAAAATTTGAATAACTCCAACGATCAATATTCATCACCAAAGAGTCATCAAATCGTAATCCAATCAGAATAAACCAAACAAATAAAAACAAGAGTTTATGAAAATAACTCTAAAACAAACATTCCCCAGTGTTACAAGACCAGAGCATAACACCGACACGACGTAACTAAAAGAACTACTCTATGAGCTATCCTC
This sequence comes from Vicia villosa, assembly GCF_029867415.1. Classification (NCBI taxonomy): domain Eukaryota; kingdom Viridiplantae; phylum Streptophyta; class Magnoliopsida; order Fabales; family Fabaceae; genus Vicia; species Vicia villosa. Next base: position 21,473 of record NW_026706155.1, on the reverse strand, counting down.
ACCAAAGCACAAAAGCCGCTACTCTTTAATCTGAAAAATGTTAACAGTAAAGGTGAGTCTCATTCACAATTAACAAATGTTATGAGTCCATAAACAATAAAACATCATAAGCATATTATTCACCCAATTGTAATATATTCAGATTTACAACAGCATTCATCAGCCACACCAAATAAAATCAATGGCATCACATCATAACATTGGACATCTTCCATTCATGTTATAATAATGCATACATACTAATGCAATGAAACTACATGCATGTGGTACCAATTCATGAGATTAACCCATCTCACAGATCCAAACACCACAAAGATACGGCTACTGCCAACTCACTAATTCCACTCAAAGGGAATTAGGTACCGCTGATCCAAACACCGTCAGGATACAACTCCAAATGAATATGAATGCATGCACCACCTATAGCATGCTAATCATCAACACCGAATAATGCAATCATATTTTAACACCGTGCAACAATCATATTATGCATACATCGCACTAACACAATATCAACAGAGCAAATATATTGCCACAACACCACCGCATAAACACATTTATCATTTAGCATATAAGGTATAAATCACCACCATAAAATATCGAGTTTTTAAATAAAATCGAGTTACCGTCCGACACCCCATTTATGCATCATTTACGGAAGCGACGACTATGAATGGAAAATAATATCAGGATTAACACAACTAATATACATTTAGTGATACTATTATTAATATTATTATCATTATTATTTATGTATTTTTAAATGATTAGATTTGAGAAAATTATCTGATTTTGTAAGATATAAAAGCCTTTTTAACAACCCATACGTTAAAATCATTATGTTAAGAATAATTTAATTGATATAGAATCAATACATTAAAATCATATCAATCTCAATTTAAGTTACTTACCAATATCTTAATTGGTATAAAATAAATACGTTACAAATATATTTAGTACTCTAATGATATAGATGTTGTATCACCTAAAATTGAGTGAATCAACTTAAAATTAACAATTAATAAGAATAATTTATACTACAAGAAAAACACTCCCTAGCCACGTGAAGTTGTGACGTGATTATCATGTGGGTAAAAAAAAACCAGTTGCGACGTGATAATCACGTCACTAATTTTTTTTATATTAAAATAATATTCATAACGTAAACATTGTGGGTGTCAGGACTTTATTTTTTTTTTTAAAAAAATTGCGGCGTGGGAATCACTTCGCAACCATAAAATTAAAATTAAAAATTAAAAAGGCATTGACGTTCATATGGGGGAGTTTGAAAATTTTCAAAATTTTAGTTGTGACGTGGGATTCACGCTAAAATTTTAGAGGAAAATGGTGTGACTTGAGCAGGTGAGAGAAACATGCTTTTGTAGATAAGAGAATATGAATTATGACTGTTGGGATGGTTCTGACGTGAATATCATGTGGCAAGGTTGCGACGTGTCCCATTTCTTTCCCTTTTCTCTTCTTCTCTTCCAATCTTATACCCACCATATCTATACATTCAAATCAAAAAATTTTCCAACAAATTTCTTCCAATCTTATATCAAAGGTAAATTACATCAATTAATTTTTATAATTTCGTTTTTATAATTGCATCCATTAATATTTCTGTTTGTTAATTTAGATGTTCTTTTTAAGGTTTTGAAGAGATGAAGATTGAAGAAAAAGAGAGTTGAAGGAGAAGAAGGTTGAAGGAGATTGAAGGTTGAAGGAGATTGAAGAAGAGGTATTTTCGAAATTTTTTATATATTATGTTTTTTTAAATATTATGTTTTGTTTGAGTATTATGTTTTGTTTTGTTATAAATTAATTTTAAACGAAATTATATATATTTTTTGTTATATATTTTGTTATAGATTAAGCTTTTAATTTATATTTTGTAAAAAAAATGAAAAATAAAACAGAATATGGTAAAGAGAAAAAATGGTATAAAAATGTTATATAAGATAAATATATTTAATAAAACTATATATATTATTTTATAAATAAAATATATATTTTGTAAAAACAGAATATATTATAAAAAAATAGAATTTGATTTTGATATTCTTTTTATTTACTAAGTGAGAATAAAATTTGATACCCTTTTTAAAAAAAAGAGTGAAGACCCATTTTAGTCCCTCACAAATATTACACGAGTCAAATTAGTCCTTCACAATAAAATTGACTCAATTTAATCCCTTATAAAATTTAACCGGATCATATAAGTCCTTCTGTTAATATTTTTTTTTAAATCGGTTTTTTCCTAGTTTTAAACCGTGACTGGATTGTCACGTTGGATTTTATTTTTTTTTAATTTTTTTAATTTTTTTAATTTTTTTAATTTTTTTAATTTTTTTAATTTTTATTTTTAATTTCATTTTTAAACAATTATAAATTAATAATATAAAAAAGTCAAAATTGTTTCTTATAAGGAGTTGAACTCAGACCCATGTGGTTAATCTTAAATAATTCTAAATTTAAAATAAAAAATACAAAATTTGTATCAATATGGTCTCAAACCTAAGTCTCTTCAGATTAAATGACACTCAATTTAATAAAATAGAAATTGATTTGTCTATTTGTAAATGATAGTCACTTTCCTAACAATAGAAATTGATTTGTTTAGTTGTTATTGATAGTCACTTTACTAACCGTAGAAATTGATTTGTCTAGTTGTAAATAATAATCACTTTATTAACAATAGAAATTGATTTATCTAGTTGTAAATGATAGTCACTTTACTAACAATAGAAATTGATTTGTCTTGTTGTAAATAATAGTCACTTTACTAACAATAGAAATTAATTTTTCTAGCTGTAAATGATAGTCACTTTATTAACGATAGAAATTGATTTGTCTAGTTGTAAAGTGAAAATTATTTAACTTGAAGGGACTTGGATTTGAGACTTCATAGATAAAAATTTATGTATAAAATTTGTTAATATTAGTAGAAATCATGAAAATTACTTATTTAAAAATTACTTTATAAGAAATAATTTTGGCTTTTTTGATATTATTCATTGATAACTATTTAAAAAAGAAATTAAAACTAAAAATTAATTTAGTATTTAAAAAATAAAAAAAATAAAAAATCCAACGTGTCAGTCCAGTCATGGTTTAAAAGTATGAAAAGAACCGGATTAGAAGTAGAAAAAAACGGATTTGAGAAAAATATTGGCAGAAGGACTAATTCCGGTTAAATTTTGTAAGAGATTAAGTTGGGTCAATTATTTTGTGAGGGACTAATTTGACTCGTGTAATATTTGTGAGGGATCAAAATGGATCTTCACTCTTAAAAAAATTTGATTTTGAAAAATGTGGTCTTATTATTATTTACTACATAAAAATAAAATTTGATACTCTTTTAAAAAAAATAGAATTTGATTTTCTGAGAATATATATTCCATATGAATCATAATTTAATATATTACCAAACAACTGCATTAACTCTTGAGCCACAAAAGTTATTAATACTTAGTATGTGATCATGACATTAAATAATATAAAAAAAATATTTTACCAATAAAAGGACATTTATATTTATATATTTTTTGGAATAAAGCACATTTATACTTTATTTAACAATAAAAGCATATTTAAATTTGAATTTGATTGTATAATTTTTAAAAAATAAAAAATAATTTAAATTTAATCTGCAAGAACTAACTTTGTTGAAATATTTAAATTATTTGTTTATATATATTTGATTTTAATTTTATTATATTTTAGTTTATTAATTTATATATTTAAGTATATTTAGTTTATTATTTCATTTATTAATTTAATTTATTAATTTAATTTATATATTTTAGTATATTTAGTTTAATAATTTAATTTATATATATAATTTATTAATTGGCTTTCAAAAATTATTTTTTTAAAAAAAGAATAAGTGATGTGATTTACATGTCATTGATTAGTGACATGGAAATCACGTCGCAACTTATCAATTATTACAGGTATAGAATTCAAAACTATAATTATTAGTAACATGAAAATCAGGTGACACTTTTTTTCAGAACCTCATCTACTACGCATGCACTTGCTCAGACTTAAACGTGGGGAATCTTTGTGCAAATATTTGCGACGTGATTTTCATGTCACTAATTAGTGAAGTGAAAATCACGTCACAACTTAGTTGTCACCCGCTCTCCAACGGCGTAATTAGTCACGTCGCAAAAATCAAATTGTGAAGTGATTTTGCTTGTTGTGGCGTGAAATTCAAGTCATTAATAAGCGTTTTTTTTTGTAGTTATCTCACTTTTCTTCAAAGTTATTTAATGGAAATTTTCCAAAATAATGAATTTATCAACATAATTTTGAAACCAAATTTTATACAGTTAGAAGACTTCTAACCTCTCATTTAACAAAAGGATACATATTATTAAATACATATTTTAATAAAGTGTTTTAGGCATATTATTGCTTTTATATATTGTATGGATTTTCTTGATAAAAAATACATAATTTTTATTGCGAAAATAAAGTGTTTTAGGCATATCATTGCCTTTATATATTGTATGAATTTTCTTCCTAAAAAATACATAATTACTATTATGAAAACAATTATCACATTATTGGTATTGATATTAAATTACATAAAAAAATATGTTTTTACTGATATTAAATTACATAAATAATATATTTTTATTTTCTCTTTTGTTGTAAGTTGTTGTTTTAAGAAATCATATTACCGTGAAGAATAATTCTGGTGTATAAATAATATGTTTTTACTTTTCTTTTGTTGTTAGTTGTTGTTTTAAGAATTCATATCACGGTGAAGAATAATTCTGGGGTAAAATTCGAAGTAAGGAGGTTCCACCAAACAAACAATATATTCTTTGTAATCTAATTGTAGTGAATTTTACAAAATAATTAACAATATTTTATATAAAATAATAACTAACATTAATTGAAATTTAAATAATTATAAAATTACAAAATAAATAATTACAAATTTCAAAAAAAATATCATGCTTTTTTAATATTTTAATATATATATATATATATATATATATATATATATATATATATATATATATATATATATATATATATATATATATATATATATATATATATTATATGATATATTGATTGTAATTATGTAGATTGTCCATGGTTAATTTATTTATATAATATTTGGTTCTTATGTACATTATATTAAATATTTAGTAAAATTAAAAATATTTCATATATAATAATTTTCTATTTTTAGTTAATAAGTATATTTTTAAAATATTTAAATTACAACATGTGCATTCGTCATTCTCTGTATAAAAAAAACTAACTACTATTTTCTATTTTCACCTTAATGAGATTTCTTACTAATACTACTAAATTAATTGAAATATAAAATAAGAAAGTTATATATATATATATATATATATATATATATATATATATATATATATATATATATATATATATATATATATATATATATATATATATATATATATATATATTAATGAATTTTTTTAAAGATCATTAAATAAAATAAATATATTAAATCTATTGCCTACTTTTCTTAAAAACATATTTAAAAATAACTATGAGTGTTAATAAGCATAACTAATCGAATAAATACTAATAGAATGAAACATAGGTAATGTATGAATAAATAGTAATAGAATGAAACATAAGTAATGTATGAATAAATAGTATCAAAATTGTATGATATTTTTTATTAATCATACAATTTGTTTGTCATTTATAAAATTTAAAATTTTAACGGGACAAGTTCATCAATGATCAACATATATTTATCTATATATAATATAATTGAAATATTAAAATTAAAACTTTAATGGGGTCAATTCCATTCAAATAAAAAATAATATATTACGGATACACATGGATAATTATATGGTACGCGCATATGGTAGTGATATTAGCATATTTAATTAAATATTGAATAATAACGAGAATGAGTTTACTATGGATTTAAATATTTTTATAAATAATTCCAAAATACAAATATTTATATATAGGAATATTTAACTGTTGATTCAAATATTTTTATATATATAATAATATATTTGATTTGTAAATTGATTTTAATCAATTATATTAAATAGTTATTACTAATTAAATTATATAATTTGATTGAATATTTCTTCATTATAATTTTTCAATTTAAGATTTTTGTTATTATAAAATATTTTAATTATCATCAAATATTCTTAAACAATGTTAAAATTAATTTATTTTTATTTTGAAAATATCTCTTTCTTTTAAAAATATGATCAAAATATTGAATATTAACGCAAACCTGAAGTTACTGATAAAAAAATTGAATATTAACGGAAACTTGTAGTTATTAATCAAAATAATGAATATTAATAGTTTTTTTAAATATTAATGGGTACACGAAGTTATTAGTCAAAATATTGAATATTAAAGGTAATATTAAATTACTGATCAAAATATTAAATGTATTGAATATTAACGGAAATATGAAGTTATTGACAAAAATAATTGAATATTAACGAGAACATAAAGTTACTGATCAAAATATTGAATATTAACAGGAACATGAAGTTATTGATCAAACTATTGAATATTAACGGGAACACGAAGTTATTGATCAAATTATATTGACTATTAACGGGAACATGAAGTTATTAATCAAAATATTGGATATTAACGAGAACATAAAGTTAGTAATCAAAATATTGAAAATTAACGTGAATATTAAATTACATACCAAAATATATAATATTAACGGGAACATGGAGTTACTGATAAAAATATTGAATAATAACGGAAACATGGCGTTATTGTTCAAACTATTGAATATTAACGGGAACATGCAGTTAGTGATCAAAATACTGAATATTAACGGAAACCTAAATTTATTGATCAAAATATTAAATATTGACAGGAACACGAAGTTATTGATCAATTGATCAAATATTTAATATTAACGAAAACATGAAGTTACTGGTCAAGGTATTTTTCTATTAATTATGTATTTAATGGACTTTACATTTCAATAACCATGAAATATAATGACATTACAGTATACCACAACAATACCCGTGCGAACGCACAGGTAAATTTTGGCATCAATCCAACTCAATTATTATTTTGCTACTACAAGATATATATATATATATATATATATATTCTATTCTTTATCAATTTCATTTTTATCATGTTTTATTTAATTTTTATATTCTCTTAATATTAGCGTGCCAGAATGGGTACCCCTGTGAACGCTTATAATTTTGCTACTACAACACACACACACACACACACACACACACACACACACACACACACACACACACACACACATATATATATATATATATATATATATATTATTCTTTATCAATTTCATTTTTAATTTTATTATGTAGCTTTACTGAACAAAATGCGTCATAATAATAATCACATAAATTTCTCTTTTCTATAAAAAAATATAATATTAAACAAAATAAACCTGCCAGAACGGGTACCCATGCGAACGCACGGGTATCATCCTAGTTACTTATAATATATATTGAAAATCAATGGCAAGTATTGAAATTCCGGCGTTTAGAAATATTCCCTCATCACTTTTAGGATCCATTTTCCTCCTATGATCACGATTAGCCAGAATATAGCATTTACTCCCAAACACATGAAAATATTTCACAATTGGCTTCTTCCCTATCTACAGTTCATAGAGAGTAGTTGAAGTTCCAAATCTGATAGTCACTCTACTGTGGATATAACATGAAGTGTTCATGGCTTCACCCTAGAAATAATATGGGAGTTTCTTAGCATGAAGCATGACCCTTGCACACTCTTAGATAGTCCTATTTTTGCGTTCCACCACCCCATTTTGCAGAGGAGTGATAAGTGATGAGAACTTTTGACTTATCCCTTCAGTAGAACAGAATTCTTCAAATTTAATGTTCTCAAATTCCTTCCCATGGTCACTTCGGATTTTGACCACATTGCACACTTTCTTTCTTTGGAGCCTTTGATACAGTTCTTTGAAGACTTCAAAAACATCAGACTTTTCTTTGATAAAACTTATCCAGGTGATTCTAGAGTAGTCATCCACAACCATATAGACATACTTATTTTCTTTAAGACTTTCAACCTGCATAGGTCCCATTAAGTCCATGTGAAGTAACTCAAGAACCTTAGAAGTGGTAGTCAGATGTTGATGCTTTTTATGGGACATCGTTGTTTGTTTCCCAATTTGACATTCACCACATATCTTTTCTTCATCAATCTTGAATCTGGGAATGCCTCTGATAACTTCAGTGGATATGAACTTCTTCATACCTTTCGAGTAGAGATGTCCAAGCTTGTGATGCCATACCTTAGCTTCATCCTCATTTGACATCAAACAAGTTGAAAAACATTCAGTTTCTTGAGGATTCAATAGATAGCAGTTATCTTTGGATCTGGTTCCCTTCATGATAAGTGTTAGAACAAGATTGAGAATCTATGTTCAGAATCTGGTTTTGATGATAACAAGCATATATTTTGTGAGTAACAATTTTATTACTACTGGTTTCATTTAGTGTGCAGATATTATGCTATAAGTCTTATACAAGATTCATCAGAAAAAGAGTACAACGACTATATCAGAAACTGGCTCAAATATGAAAGAATACATGAAGAACCAAACATTCAGAAGATTAACTAAAGCCAAGACATCAGTCATCATATGTTCTGATCCAGAACACATCAACTGCCAAAGACAGGAGAACAAGAAGAAAACAAGCTTATTCAGAAAGAGCATGCAACATCAGAAGATCACGCAAGAAGAAAGATCAGAAGTTGTGAAGACACAAGGTAGTGACAATCAAAATGCAAACAACAAAAGAGTCACTTGTGAACAAATGAAGAATCTACAGCTCAACATACATATCAATTAAATAAAATACAAGAGCTTAGAATCAAAGGAAGAGTCGTTAGAAACATCATCACATGCAAAACAGTTGCAACATTAAATGGAACAACTTCCAAGGTTGAAAGAAGAAGCAACCCACATGTAGCGCATTGGAAAGACAAAGCCTAACTAAAGAAGCACGCCATCAACTGCAATCATCATGTTAAAAATAAGGTTCTTCCAAGAACAACACTTGTCACAAAAAGCTCAATCTAGACGAAGCATTCAAAGCAATATTCAAACAAATCTCAACGGCTAGATTCCAACGGTAACATACCAAGCTTTATAAATAGATCAAACTTCATACTTGAAGGTATGCGTCCATGTATGCATCTGAGTATGCATCCAGAGTGGGCATCAGAGTATGTATCCTGGATACATCTACGGAGTGAAGAACAAGAAATATCTTAGGAGAAAATCTGTAGTGTGAAACTGAGCATAAATGAAGAAATATGACACCATGCATCAGAAGTTCCACAAGAGGAAACACATACTTAGTATGTGATAATCCACTGTATTGTGATACACAAACCATATGCCTAATATAAATAAAGAAGAAATCTTTGCTGTTAAGCAGTATTATCCACCGAAGTTATCAGAAGTTCACCAACACTTGATCAACAATGAAGAAGCAATCAACATATGAGCTATTGCTCCATATCTTCTTATGAAGATGAGAAGAAGATAGTCTTACAAGAAGGAATCAATTTCAAGAGCTGAAGCTCTAATCTCCTTACTCAGACAAGAGAAGACCAGGCCACAAGAAGCAATCAACATAGAGTTGTTGCTCTAAATCTGCTTGGAAAAGAAGATTAAGATCAATGAAGAAGAAGCAATTCATACAAGAGTTGTTGCTCTTAATCTGCTTATAGAAGAAGAAGATCTCATCCAGAAGTTGAAGAAAAGAAGACTGCAAGATATTTTATTCTTGTATTTAAAGTGTAAAATACATAAAGTTGTTGCTCGTAGTGTGTTATATCTTGGAAACTTCAGATTGATTGTTTAGGCACCAGAAGTGACTGTTAGTCAGTGTGTCATAAACATCCGTATTGAGAATAGGAGACCATCTTCTTAATTAAGAAGCACACCTGTAATCTCCAAAAGATAGATGAACGTTATATCTCGCTGAGATCACTGAACGGTTCATCATCAGAAGTTAGTCACAAGCAGTTGGCTTGTGCGGGGTGAGTCACAACAGGATGGTTGTGCGGGAGTTAGTCACAGCAGTTGGCTGTGCAAGTTACTAGATTGATGAATGTTATTTCTCGGTGAGCTCACTGAATGGTTCAGTCATCTAGGGGTTAGTCACTCGCGGGTAGCTTGTGCAGGGTTAGTCACAACAGTTGGCTGTGTAGATTGTTAGTCACGACAGAGGATCGTGCATATGTAATCAAGTTTGGTTATAGTGGATTAAGACCTCTGTTGAGAGGCAAATCACCTGAGGAAGGTGGACTGGAGGTATCCTTATTCAGAAGGTGAACCAGGATAAAAATGAATGTGTCTTTTACTTTCTGTACTATTCTTTTAACTTAGAACATTCAAGCAAAAGCTCTTCAGAACTGTACTAAGATCAGTCAGAAGTTCTGATGACACACAGAAGTTAAAATGAACATCTCATTGGTTATGTATATGTGCTTTCATATGCTTCCGCAACACCAAAAACATAATCCAATAGATGATAAAACGAGATAAAGAAAAGACGGTAAAAAGAAAGGGAATTTTAATTGATAAAAAACACAATTCAATCCCCCCCCTTTCTTGTGTTTTTCTCCACCTTCAATAACTTCACCTCCCTCATTTGATACAAGACATTCAGACTGGTTAAAGTTAACTTTGAGACCCTGGTCACATAGTTAACCAATGCAAATTAAGTTTGCAGTTAGACCTTTAACACGGAAAACATTGTCAAGACTTGGTTGTTCTGCATTGTCCAGCTTACCAACACCTTTTATTTCACCTTTTGATCCATCTCCAAAAGTGACATAACTGGTAGAACGAGGCTTGACATCTACCAAGAAATTCTGCATACTGGTCATGTGTTTAGAACACCCACAATCAAAATACTAGTCTTCTCTAGTAGAGGCTCTGAGAGATGTGTAAGCTATGAGAGCAGTCACAACCTTTTTAGGAGTCCACTTCTTCTCTAGTTTACCACCAGTTCGTTCCTTTTTGGGCTACAAAAATATCTTGGGATATCCATGCAACCTGTTGCAGACGGATTTTATGTGACCTAACTTTCCACATTAGTAACATATTTGATTTTTCTTCATATGTTTTCTAAGGATCTTGAGGCCTTTGATCTGACATCTTCAGTTTTCCTTTAGCAGAATAAACTTTACTTCTTCTACTTTAATTTTAGCCTTTCCTTGATGAGTATAGCCAATCCCTTTGTTGTTACCAACATTATTCCCAATTTGAATAATCTTATCTAGCACATTTGAGCCACTGTTAAGCATTCTAACAGACTGGGTCCTATTTTCCAATTTAGAGTTGAGCAATATATCCTCTCTTTTCATCTTAGAGATAATAGACAGTTGCTTCACCTTCTCATTCTGGAGCTGAGCAATAATCCTCTTCTGATCTTCAACATGTTGATTGTTTTTAATACTTTAGAGGCATAATACCTTGTATGCTTTGGAAAGATCCTCAAAAGTCATCTTTTCACCATCCGATTCTTCATCGCAGACTCCAGATAGGGCAATGACATGCTTGGCAGTTTTAGTGTCACTTTCATACTCATCTTCTGACCATGACACAGCCAGGCCCTTTCTTTGCCTCTTGAGATATGTAGGACATTAAACTTTTATGTGACCATATCCTTTACACTCATGGCACTAGACTCCTTTTCCTTGATAGAACTGCTCTTCAGCCTTGGACTTTTTATCAGCGTCTTGATTTTTGTTGATGTCAAGAGACTTGTTCTTGACATTTGGTATCGACTTCTAGCCTATCTTCTTAAACACATCGCTGAATTGTCTACCGAGTAGAACAGGATATTCTGATAGATCTTCACCTTTGTCTTTGAACTCTCAGCATTGGACACAAATGCTAAGCTTCTTCTTTTCAGACTCTTCACCAAGTCCCATCTTAAAGGTTTGAAGCGATCCCATAAGATCATCAACCTTCATGGTGTTTATATCTTAGGCTTCCTCAATAGAAGTCACCTTCATGTCAAACCTCTTAGGTAGAGATCTGAGAATTTTTTTGACCAGTTTGGCATCAGATATCTTCTCTCCAAGTGTACCAGAGGCATTCGCAACATTCACAATATTCATGTGAAAGTCATGAATACTCTCATCTTCTTTCATTCAAGTTCTCAAACTTAGTGGTTAGAAGTTGAAGTCTTGAAATCTTTACTTTAGAGGTTCCTTCATGTGCAATCTTTAGGGTTTCCCAAGCATCTTTGGCAATAGTACAACCAGTGATCAGTTTGAAGATGTTCTTGTCCACTCTATTGAATAGGGCATTCAATGCTTTAGAGTTTCCCAAGATTTTGTATCATCTTTATCATCCCAATCTGCCTCCTCCTTGATAGTAACATTGTCGTCCTTGTCTGTTACAGCAGGAAGACTCCAACCCTAAACAAGTGCTCTCCAGGCCTTGCCATCTATGGACTTAATGAAAGCCACCATGTGAGCTTTCCAATAGTCATAGTTGGTTCCATCAAGAATAGGTGGTGTGTTCAAGAACCCTCCTCCTTCCTTGTCCATTGTACCAGAAAGTATCTTCCGTGAACCTCACCCATGCCTGCTCTGATACCAATTGAAATTCTGGCGTTCAGATTACAGATGTCCTAAAGGATGTCGAGACAATATTTTCCAAACACACACAATGACAAGGTATAAAAGTGCAGTGAAAAAACTATAAAGAACACAAGTAATTGTTCACCCAGTTCGGTATCAATAATACCTACTGTGGGGGCTACCAAGCAAGGGATAAGTCCATTATGATAGTATCAATTTAAAATACTATGCAAACAACCTCCGGTTCACACGTAAACAACCTCCAATTTACTGACATCTCAATTATTCACTACGCGTGCTAACTTCTACCTAAGACTCACCTAGGTATGAGGCCCACCTCAAATCCCCCTCAAAACAATTACAAATATTAGAAGACACACTTCTAAAATACAATCATTCAATGCTTAAAAGCTTAAGAATGAACACAAAACATACAACTCGATGGAAACACCAAACTCTTCTATCAATGTGATATTAGAGTGGTTCACAATTGACAAGACTGCACAAACCCTAACACAAATTACAATGTAAGTTCACACAAAATTATAGGTTTGATGCTTGCTATTTATATCAATCTTTTGGACTGAACTTGGGTTTCAAATCGCTGTAGGGCACTCTAGAAAATTTTCCACATTCTTCTCCATTAAGATAGGGCTCCAAATATTAAATTCCTAAATATTCTCCATATTTAGTAACTAATTAAATATATTGAAAACAGAGACAATCTCTTATCCCTTAAATCAAGATCCAAATAGGATTGCATAATATTCCAAAATACTCTGCACCTGTACATCAACTAACTTCAACAAATCCAGTTGTACCATAACAGACGCGATGTCGAATGAAACCTGCATGTGGACCTCCGATTTTTTTTAATACCGGGCCATACCTCTTATCTGTAGAGATACGTGAACTGACTCTTTTTTGTCGCTTAATGCTTTCGCATTTTTGAAAATATCACAGAGTCGCCACCGACCTTTTATTTTATCCAATTAAGGAAAGGTTTATAAAAGAAACAGAAAAAAGACCTTTAAGAAATTCTGGGTAAGGGGGTAGGTTATACAAAGGGAAGGTGTTAGCACCCTTTGTATCCATGGTTATCCATGGGCTCTTAAGTTTGCTTAGCTCACTTGTTTTTCGATCGCTTTTCAATTGCTCTGAAATTGCTCATATGTGGTTTCAAATACCTTTGTAATTTGAATTTTGTAGTGATCCGTGTGTGGATGTATACAAAATGCTTGTTTATCTTTCGAAAGATGTTTTGAAAAGAACGTTAACTTTGTAATAACCCGTGTTTGGATGTATACAAAGTATTGTCTTTTTGAAAGTTTTGAAAAATCAACAGTGTATGAGAATTTTGTTTGTTTTGATTTGAGCAAGCAAACTAGGAGGTCTACCCTGAGTTGTAAGGTCTTTATCCTATTTCCTTTAAAAATCTATCCTTTCACCGGATATAAAAGCAAGGTTCGATTTTGTACTCAAAACAGTTGAATTTGACTTTGATTTTGAAAGATTGTAAAAGGGATTACCTGAAGAGGTGCAAGTGTGATTGTGATTGGATTCAGATATTTTATCTTTGAAGTTAGTGATCTAACGGTTCAATTTTATCTTTGACATACACGCAGTTTATATTTGCTGGAAATTAAAATGCGGAAATGTAAAGTGCGGAAAGTAAATCTACGCTATTACATCGATTGTGCAGGAAATGTAAACTAGCCTATTTACATCAATTTGACATCCTATACATTTATCTAGGAATTTAAATTGCAAGAAAAATAAAAGGCATGTTTTTGGAATTTTTATGATTGGTTTTAATTATAATTAATGCATGATTAATTAAATTAAAATGAAGAAAAAAGATGAAAATAGATTTAAACCTAGAAATTAAGTTTAAAATATGTACAAAATATTTGTCAATTAATTTCAAAACAAAACTAATTTTTTTGGGATTTTTGAAATTGATTTAAGTTAATTAAAACATAATTATGTAAATAATTATACAAATAATTAAAACTTAAAGATAAAATTATTCAAAATATGTACAAAATTAGTTTATAATATATAAACAATATTTAACATAAAGAACAATTTTTTTTTATGATTTTTTGATTGGTTAGAATAATTAAGAAGCAAATATATAAATATATACTAATTAATTATACAAAACATTGAAATTTTGAAGAAAAATAAAATATTTTTATTTCAGAAAATAGTATATTATTTTAGAAGTCTAAAAATATTTTTTGTGTATTTTTTGGATTTTTAAAACTATTTTTAATTAATTTAACAAAGAAATTAAATAAAATAGAAAATAAAATAGAAAATAAAAGGATACTGATCCTGTGTGGTAATCAGTGAGGGCGCATGGTGGGGAAGAGTGATCTGGCGCGTTGAATCATTCATTAAATGAGATCAGATGGTCCAGAAATTGAGGCACGTGGTGATCAGTACACCTGCAAAGCACAGAATCAGAGATAAATTTAAAAAACACGCGCGTGCTTCTGGACCAATGAGGGGGAGACACCTCATCGTCTTCAACCTTCAGACAAGGCCTTTTACAGCGCTTTTGTAAAAAAGCGCTATTGTAAGTGAACCCTAAATCTGCAAAATAACGAATAGGGTCAAACAAGCATAAAAATCAGGCGCGATGGTACCATTGGATTCGTCTTGTTCCACTGAATGTAACCCTGCCCTTAATTTGTTTTAATTTTGGCCCTAATGAAGAACCCTAATTTTGAGCTAAGTAAACCCTAAAATGGTATATGCTACAAACATCCATTAAAATCCAATTGAAGCTCCAGAAACGACCAGAGCTTCAAACCAAACACAATTATGCATCTACATCTTGTTAAATGTGCGTGAGTTATGAGATATAAGTTGGTTTTAGTTTGAACAAACCGTGGCTTTATATAGCTCGATTCAGTGAAGTTTATGAGTTGGAAATGATTGGAATTGATTCAGTGTAGCTCAGAGATGATGTTTGAATGTTTATTTTATATTGAAATGGACTGAAACTTAAAATTCGAATTTCAAGTTTCTTTGAAAATTACAAGTGGTTACAAGTATGCTATATGCTTAGGGATGCTTCTGAACTCGTCTCCCTTTGTTTGCTGAACTATGATAGCTTATTTATAAGCTATGTGTGCTTAGAATTGAAGCTAACTTGCAGCTAGTTGCCTTTGTTGAAAACTTGGTTTTTAAATATTAAAAACCTTGAATTTTTGACCAAGTCTTGACTCCATTCAATGCTCTTGCCTTGTGCACCAATCCTCTGCAGAAAATTGAAGGTTCCTTGGGTGAGTCATGCTTGATTTGTAAGCTACCATTTATCCATGCATTTTCCTTTTAATTTTAATCTTAAAGTAAGATAAAATCATGCAAAAATGGATAAAAAAAGGTATGGGCTTAGTCTTGGTCGTGGGAGGCCCATAGTAACATGGAAATGATGTTTGAATGCTGAAAACTTGGCCCCATTTGGAAAAAATGCAATTTTGAACAATGTTGATTTCATGCATTTTCCCAAAATTTAGCCAACTTCAACAAGGTGTAAATCCTTCAATTTTTGTCATATGAAGGAGATCTTGCACTTTTTAGAAACCTCAAAGAGTCCTCTAACCAATGTCTTTGGTCTCATGTCAAAATGATTTTTGAAGCTCCTTGTGTGTCCTTTTGAAAAAAGTGTCTTTTTGTTGACTTTGAAAATGACCTGTAATGTCTTTGATCATATTTTTCAAATGGTGAATCCAATGACCATGGGATCAATGGCATTTGAAAGATAATTGAAATTCCTTCAAAACAAGCTTTGGTTTGAATTTTTTGGATGAAGGATGAGAGAGTTATGATCAGTCAAAGTTGAGTTGACTTTTCAGGCAAAAACCCTAATTTTGAATCTTAGGGTTTTGTTGATTTTTGATCTTTCCTTGATGAATTATGATCATCCAATGATCAAATGATGAATCCTTTGACAAAATATGGACTTTGACAAAAAATTTCATTTTTGACTGTCTGTTGACTTTTTTGGTCAAACGGGTCGTCTGTTGGCTGTTTGAGCTGCTGACGGTGCGTCTGAGTGAATTGAAGTTTGAAAATTTGTATGATGGTACTTTGAGATATATGGATGTGTATGAAATCCATTTGAGCTCTCAAAAACTTGTTGCTCCTGTAAAACAAGAAAAACCCTGATTAGGGACTGTTTGTGTAGGAGACAGTTAAACGTACCTGATTTTTGTGCAGTGTTGAGTCTCTGCTAATCGCGTGATATTCAGAAGACTTCTAGCACAAAGATCTTGGAATTTTGAATTGTGAAAGATTGATTTGATTGATGGTACAAAACACTGAGAATTGTACTGCCAGCAGTTTGGCTGTCGACTGACTGTTCAGGTATTGACGTAGCAGTTAGAGTGAAAAATCAACAGTCAAAGTTAATTTTCTTTTTTTGTTGTTTTTTGTTTTTGTTTTATGTGAAAAATGAAAGTTTATTTACATGACTTGTTAGAAAAACACAGACATAATAAATAACTAATATTTACGGTATGCGGGCAAAATTACCGATAATAACCCTGAAAATCATTTAATGCACAGAAATAGGAATATTTGACTGGCAGAAAACACACAAAATATTATCTTAGTAACTAAGCAATATTATGACAAATAGTACAACATTTAATACTGACAGTACAAATATCACATACTATATTGAACAGTACGACGAATAAACGGTACATTTAAGAAATAAGAAATACAGCAAATTTTAAGAATGACGATTGATAACCCATGCTATGAACAATAACATGTAGATGATTGGGAGCATAACCATTGCAGGTCCACACTCCTCAGGACTATGCAGGCAGAAGAAAGTCATGATCACCGTAGCAATGGTGATGACTGTAAGAAACAGTGTCTCTATCCACTTTGCCATTCTTGTCAGGGAAGAAGAGAAAGGATGGATTATGAAGTAGAAATTTGAGAGAGGAATTGGAATTTGATGTGAGATTTTATGAAAGAAATGAAAGGTATTTATAGAATGGAAAGAAGGAAAGAGACGTTGGGGAATGATGTGATTCCGTACAAAAGGAAAATTTGAGTGGAAGTAAGATTTGAAAGAAAGTGTATGATAGTGTTGGAAAAAGGAGAGATTTGATTTTTGAAAAAAGAGATTTGAAAAGATTTTTGCAAATAATGGAATATAGTACAAAAATTAGTGGGAAACAAAAGATAATAATAATCTACTTGTTACCAGTACGGTCTGAGTTTCCTGATTCTGCGCCTGCAAAAAGATTTAACTCTGTACCAATTGTGTCAGTACCATTTATCTGTAAATAAATAAATAGCATGTGTGAAGTAATAAACAGTATTTGGTGTTTGCGTAAGAATAAATTCAACTGCAAGCCAAATCACTGTATAAGAAAAATTCTAAAAACTAAGTATTTCATATGTCAGGATATTTGTTGAAATAAAAATCCATGATTATATGAGACTCTTAATTTTCAGATTGGAGTTTTCTTGAAAAATATGTGGGCAAATTTTGGGGTATAACAGTTGCCCCTATTCAATCTTCTTAAACCTGAAGAGATTGCCTGAAATCTGAAGGTAGAAGATGATTGAATATTTAGATGCCCTGAAAATTTGCACTTACCTTGATCAGAAGAGATGTTGGAAGTTGCATTTGAATGTCGTCTGCGAAATGTTGTTGGCAGATTGAAACATTACCTGAGATGGGCTTTCAGATGCCACTTGGTAAATGGGTTGAGGGTTTGTTCATCAGAATGAATCCATTGATTATATCTTGATGAAGGATTTGAAAGTCTTTGTGTTGACTGTTTCGGAACCGTCCAAGGTTACCGCTTTAAGTCTTGGAAGATAATCGTTACGGAACTTGTCCAAAGTTTTTCCGATTTAGATTTTGGAAGTTGATCATTGTGGAACCGTCTGAGGTATCGCTTTAGATCTGCAATGTTAGATCGTTTTGGAACCGTCTGAGGTATCGCTTTAGATCTGCAATGTTAGATCGTTCTGGAACCGTCTGAGGTATCGCTTTAGATCTGCAATGTTAGATCGTTCTGGAACCGTCTGAGGTATCGCTTTAGATCTGCAACGTTAGATCGTTTTGGAACCGTCTGAGGTATCAACTTTAGATCTGTGATGCTAGATCGTTCTGGAACCGTCTGAGGTATCAACTTTAGATCTGTGATGTTAGATCGTTCTGGAACCGTCTGAGGTATCAACTTTAGATCTGTGATGTCTGTTTTTGAGTTAGTGAGTGATCAGAATGAATCTTCGGCTTGATTATATCTGAGAGAACCGTTCATGGAATTCAGGTGAACACGGCATGTGATTGAGAACATCTTTGTTGAAGATATCTGCCTACCTGAAAAATCAAGTTAGTGATATGCAATGTTTATGATGCATGTAAATGTGAGATATTCCCGGAGAAATATGCATGTGATGTTGTGTATGAATATGCGCATGATGCATGATGTATGATGTATGATGTATGAATATGTGCATGTATGAATGTATGAATGTATGAATGTGAATGTGAATGTGATGCGTGTCAAGCTTCTAGTTGGAAAAATAAATTCCCACTAGTCATCTGGACATGAATGTATTGTGATCGTTGATGATCTTTTGTCTTGCTTGAGTACCCTCGGCTGGGGAAATTCTTTGCGAACCCGGGTATCCCGTTGAAGGATCTTTGACTACCGCTTGGGGAACCAAAGGTAACTGGAAGTTCTGATGCCCTTTCAAATGGGAATGAGGAAGATGCATAATCCTCCGATGCACTATCTGTCCAAGTCCGGGTGTGGGGATCACACCTTCTGAAGATAGTAATTTGGAACAACCCTGCTGGGGAATAAGACTTCTTTTGAAGAGAAAATCTTTTTGAGGAATTTGCTGAGAAATGCGCTTCCCTTGGGGATTTTCTTCTGATGGAATGATGTCCAGCTGGCTGGGACATTTCCTGAATGCTATTCCTGTTTTTCCTGGTAAACATCAATCATATTCAAATGCAATATGTTCATTCAAAATTATCATTGGGACGCTTACGTATTTAAACAGAAAAAGTGAAAATAGTGATTTTTGAAAGAGCTGCATTGAAAAGAGCCATGATAGGCGGGTTAGCACAGGGAGACAACAATCCTAGAAGTAGGAAATTGTCAGAAAGTTTTGGAAAATATTTATGAAGATAAATAGCTATGTGAAAATGATCCAGTCAAGTTTCAACTCTGCTATTGCCAATCTGTCTTCGAGCATCTCATCCCTCACTTGCTGGAAGAAAGTGATTAGACTGATCGGTGTCTTTGAGGTGTTGAATCTTGATGGTGAGTAGGCAGCTGAACGGAACATAGTTGTATGCTTCATTCCCTAACTTTTGCCTAGGCCGCCCTTTCAGGTTTTCAGCCTACCGGGATAGTATTTGTTTAGTCTCTAATTTTTGCCTGGACCGCCCTTTCGGGTTTTCAATCCACCGAGACGCTCATTTTTTTTTTTGCCTAAGTTGCCCTTTCAGGTTTTCAACTTAGCGAGCTGTTGTTTTTTTTTCTTTTTAAGAGAAGTATTTTTTGACTATGTCAGCGTTCACAGGATGTGGGAAATCCTCGCCATCCATGGTGGTAAGCAACATGGCGCCGCCGGAGAATATTTTCTTGATTATGAATGGTCCCTCGTAGGTGGGGGTCCATTTGCCTCTGGGATCACCTTGTGGTAAGATGATGCGTTTGACAACCAAGCCACCAGTTTGGTATGCTTGACTTTTGACTTTTTTGTTGAAGGCTTTGATCATACGCTTTTGGTATAGCTGACCATGACAAATAGCTGCGAGCCTTTTCTCATCAATCAAGTTTATCTGGTCCAACCGTGTTTGAATCCAATCGTCTTCGTCTAGATTGGCTTCTTTCATAATCCTTAGGGAAGGAATCTGAATTTCAATTGGAAGAACTGCCTCCATACCATAGACTAAGGAGAATGGAGTTGCCCCTGTTGAAGTACGCGCAGATGTGCGATAACCATGAAGAGCAAAAGGTAACATCTCATGCCAGTCTTTGTAGGTTACTGTCATTTTTTGTATGATTTTCTTGATGTTCTTGTTGGCAGCTTCCACCGCGCCGTTCATCTTTGGTCGATATGGAGAGGAATTATGATGTTTGATCTTGAACTGTGTGCAAAGTTCAGTAATCATTCTGTTGTTTAGATTTGTGCCATTGTCCGTGATAATCCGTTCAGGGATGCCATACCGACAAATGAGATTGTTTTTGATGAACCGGGCTACCACATTTTTGGTGACAGAAGCAAATGAAGCTGCTTCTACCCACTTTGTGAAGTAGTCAATAGCGACCAGGGAGCCGTAGGTTTGATTTCTCCAATCATATCAATACCCCACATTGCAAAAGGCCAAGGAGCCGTCAGGACGCTTAATGGAACTGGAGGTACATGTACTTTGTCAGCGTATTTCTGGCATTTGTGACATGTTCGGGAGTGATGATGGCAGTCTGTTTCCATGGTAGACCAGTAATAACCTGCTCTCAGGATCTTTTTAGCCATTGTATGTCCACTGGAATGAGTACCGAAGGCACCATTGTGTATTTCTTCCATGATCTGTTCTGCTTCCTTCTTGTTTACACAGCGAAGTAAAGTCGAGTCATGGTTGCGTTTGTATAGGGTTCCATTGCTTAGAAAGAATTTGGCAGCAAATCTCCTTAGGAACTTTCTGTCATTAATGGATGCCCCTTCAGGGTACTCCTGAGTTTCGAGATATCTTTTTACCTCATGGAACCATGGTTTTTCCTCGGTTCCTTCGGTATTGATCCCATTGCAATAGGATGGTTCATCTTGCC